>NW_005434598.1:413968-437792 GCF_000315625.1 Guillardia theta CCMP2712 | reverse complement strand
GATCTGCTGGAAATCTGTACCTCCCCACTCCTCACCTTCTTCTTCCATTCCTCTCCGCCCTCTCTGACCCCCCGACCCATCTCCCATCCTCTCCCCCCCCTCTCTCCCTCCTCCTCTCCCCTTCCCCCCCCCTCCTTCTCACTCCCTACCTGACTCTCTGCTGCTAGCAAACAGGCGGTACCATCAAAGTTTCGTTTGACTTCACCTTTCCTTGTACCGATCTCAGCCAATGCTCACCCTCCATGAACCTCTCCCTCCTCGACTTGCCGCTCCCCAAGGTTCTCGTCTCCTTCGCTTCGCTTCATGAGTCATGGCAGATCTTCGTATATGGCGCCTACGATCGAGCTTTCTACATACCGGACTCCACAAACATCACGCGTACTGCCTCTAAATCGCTCTCCCTCCATTCCCCCCTCTCCCTCTTCCCTCCTCTCCTGACTCGTTGCAGATTCGTCCGAGGACAACATGCAAGATTTCTTGAGCGGCTATCGTTGCTCGGTCCTCTGCCCTCGCTCGTTCCCCCCGCTCATCTGATGTGCAGGGCAAGGTAGCTGACTACGTGCGGGAGACAAGATGCACAGCTTCAAACCTGATTTCAATCGGTCCTCCTCCTCCTTCTCATTCACAATCACCACCATCTCACCGTCTCTCCTCCTCCTCCTCCCCTCCTCCACCTCCTAAACTCTCTCCACTCCATCTTCTCCTCTTCTCCTGCCTCCTCGTCTTCTGGTTCACCTGCCTGCAGCTGCCAATCAAACTCGCTGCCGGGTGCAGGAAAGCTTTCGCGTCTTCAACGGCGAGTCTCAGGTGAGCGAGAGCTGGCGAGGAGCAGGAGGGTGAAAGCAGACAGGATGTTCAGAACTTCATCGCCATCGGACACTGCGAGCTGCAGGTGACGCGTCGCTGCGAGGAGGCCGGCGGTGACTCGTGGCAGGGGAGGGTCAACTGGACCATCGAGATCGAACAAAGTGATTGGCGAGCAGGTTGAGAAGGCAGTGACGCGACGGCAGGCATCGGCACAAGCAGCTCGAGCCCTGGAGTTTGCGGTGCCTCCTACACTCCTATTACCACCAGGTTGAGGAATAAGAGGAGAGGAGAGGCGTGGTAGTACGAGAAGGGGGAGGAAGGAGGAGGAGGAGTGGTACAAGGAGGACGAGGACGAGGACGAGGACGAGGACGAGGACGAGGACGAGGACGAGGAGGCTCAGGAGGAGGTGGTGGTGGTCTTGGGTGAACCTACTCCAGATGCTTTTCAGTCGCCGGCGCACCATGTTTGACGGCTGCGAACAGCCCCGGCGACAAGGCAACAGGGAGACGTCGAGAGAGGAGAGGAGGTGACGACAGCTGACAGGTCTACACGCCATCCAAAGTCATCAGCCGGTCACTGCTCAGTGTCCTAGCAGGTAGCGTAAGGGTGGAGCTCGAGGAAGAGGAGGCCGAGGATCGCAGGTGGGAGGGATGACTTTGCCGACAGTTTGCTTCGCAGCAGGGATGGCAGCTGGGCTGCTGGGGCTCAAGGGCTATCAAGTGATGCTGCTTTTACTCGCTCAACGCTCACTCCTGCTCCAGGTGCGCCTCAAACGCCAAAAGCATGCAGCCTTCCTGCGGGGACTCGACGTGTCCTCCAGGCAGGGCGCAAACCGACACTGAAGCCAAGCAGAGCACCGAATAGAGACTGCGAGGAGAGAAGGAGGAGTTGATTATCTAAGAGAAGAGGAGGGAGAATGAAAGTGCTAAAGTACAAGGCAACAAGACGTCGAGCTCTAGGACATCTGGTCTTGGCTTACCAGAAACACCCTCATCCCGTTGACCTCGATGACGTTGCCTCCGCTCAGGGCGGGCGATCGCGATGCCTTGGCTGCCATCTTCTGAGCGAGGAGAGGGGTTTCTGAAGGCACGTCCATCAGCACAGGCTCCAGCTCAACTCCCAGAGGGTCCGGTCGAGACACAGCTTGAAATATGGACTCAGCCGCCCCCGGGGTTTGAGCCAACGATTCTGATATGCTGGCAGCAGATTCTCCTGCTCTGAGCAAGAACAACTCGTTGCATTCCACGACTCCTCGTTTTCCCTTGAAGACCGCAAAATGCCGCAAGTCCTCTCCATTCCTCATTGAGAAACGTCGAGAATTGCGTGCAGAAAATGGCAGATGAGCACGGGAAGCAGAGCATAAGCTGAAGCTTCCAGAGCAGGACGACGACATGGTGAACAAGCTTCTCATAGACACTTGTGAGAGAGGAATATGACGACCCGTTAACGATGAAAATTCAGGGGAACTGATATGGTTCTGAAGGGGAGGAGGAGCAGACGGTAGGAAAGGTTTGTGATAGTGGGGAAGCAGAGGAGGGCTGAGTGAATGGTTGAAAGGAGGACGCAGGGGAGGACGAAGAGGAGGAGGAGGATGGGGATGGAGGGGAGGGCGGGTAGACCGGCATGCCGCTCGAAAGATGCGGCAGGAGGACATTGCGATGTTGGTTGGGGGAAAACTGGTTGGGGAAGGCGAAACACGAACCTGTCAGGTGGGGGTAGGTGAAAAGGGTGGGGTAGAGGGTTGCCAGGATAGAGATAAAGGAGGTAGGGGTCCTGCAGCTCTGCAAAATGTCGGCAGGGGTAGTAAATTTGTTGGTGAAGTACCGGTCTGATACACAACATATATTGTGGTAGTCTTCCAATAGCGATGGTATTTGCAACACCTGGGTTCAGAGAGGGGGGTGTCTTCTTTGAGGTAGGGTAGGGGTAGTGTCAGATAGTTGCAGGGTGATTGAGGAAGGGGTCCAGCAATGTGATATAAATTGAGGTCGAATGAGGGGGTGAGGGTGGAGATTGAAAGCAATTGGTGGGGTGTCACTATGACCCTCTAGTTATAATAGGGGGTAAAGAAACTATAAAAAGGGGGGTATACTAGGCACGAGAACCGCAAGTTGATGGGTAGGGTATGAAAACAAGAGGGTGTTGGGGTAGGGTTTGTGGATCTCCAATTTGCTTCCAGTTGAGATCGTAAGTTATTTCCCTGTGAATTTAATTTAAAAACAAAATAACTAATTATCACAGGATTGCAACTGTGGCATGATCGGATCCCGGCGGCGGCGGGCCACTCGCGGCGACCGCCGGGGTGACTGCCCGGCACTCAGTGACTAGGCTGCGGCCCGGCCAGTGTCACTAGAGTGCCGGTGTCTGAAGTTAAAATTTTCAAGTTTAATTCTACTAGTACATATCAGAGTCGGCCACGGTTCACATCAGCCGCTTGCTACGCCGGGCCGCACTCGCCGGGACTCCACTACCGTAGTACTACGGTACCGTACCAGGCTTGACAGTGAAGGCAGCCGGGCCCGGGGCGGCGCCGGGCCCCGGTGCCAGTCACTGATTCCGACTCAGTGACTCTGACGGTGCGGTACTCATGATGACCGTCGGACTGATCATTGGCTGCTACTACCGTTCACTGTCACCACTGCTACGTTGAAGTTGCTGGGGAGCTGCTCGTCCTTCTCATCAAGAGCTCCCACGGGATCGTCTTGGCCAGCCTGAGGGGCCTCGTGCAAAACGATCAAGGGCCCGAAGTATCCGAGAACGACAGGGAGGAGAACCACCGCATGGAGACATCCCAGCAGCAGCACCGCAAAGAGGATCTGCCAACCGGCTGTCAGAGGACGAGCACGCGGAGGAGAACTTGTTACGCAGAAGAAGGAGAAGAAGATTCTGCTCTTTGAACCGAGAAGAGCCAGGAGGGCAATCATGGTCGAGATGTCTCCCGCGAGGATGGGGAGACCTATTCGTTCTAACGCATCGATCGCCTGAGCTCCTCGTCAGCTGGTCCTCTTGCCACCTCTCCTACCTTCGCCTTCCTCGTCGCCAAGCTCAGCACCCGCCCGTCCTCGCTGTGCACCACAGCCTGACTGCTCATGAAGGCATGCACGTAGTGAGCGACGTTATCGATGGAGAAGCCGATGCCCAACACCTGGGATGCGCTCACAAGGCAGCAGGCAAACACGAGAGGCTTACGAGATCGATCATGGAGATGGTTTCAATCCTCATATTTGACACCAGAGACATGCTCGCCAGCGTCCCACCTGGCGGTCATCCTTGAATGTCATGGCTCTATCAGCAACGCTCCTCTAGCAGGGCCCACCAGGATCATCCCCACGACGATCATAGCGAGGAAGCAAAGAACCTGGTGCATGTGTCAGAGCGACGAGAGGCTTGCTGTCACGTGAAGTCACCGGGTGCGGGATGATGATGACCGTCACGACAAAACAAGCTGCAGCCTGTACTCTCAACGTCATCCGAGACATTATAATGCATCTCGCTTTGGCTCACCGCATAGATAAGGTTCAACACTGTCTGCTCGACAATGATAGCTGATCCTTCCCAAAACACCAACGAGTCTCTATCATTGATGGTGAGCGGCCTTACATCCTTGTTGGGAGGAAATGCCTCGTCCAAGATTTTTCTGACTTTCTTCATGCAGGGCACACCGACCTTGTCCCCGCTCGTTGTGGTGCCGGGAATCTGCCTGACCTTGATACGAAATGCCTTGATGGAAGAAACCTTGCCGTCCTTGAGCTCAACGATCATGTCTTTGAGGTAGTCCTTCCCGTTCCCTTGAAGCCATGTGCTAAGAGACGAGTAGAACGCGTCCCCTTGAAGCGTTTCGTCTCCTCCTCCCTTCCTCACAAACTCTTGGAAGTCCCTCAACCAAACACCCTGAGGCACTGGCGTGAAGCACGCGTCCTCTTCTATCTTCTTCGCAGTCTCGAGGAACTTCACCCGCTCTCCAGGCAACGACATGTCGGTCACAGCAGAAGGAAAGGCGATCAGGTAGAGAGGGCCATAGTCGTTGAAGAGTCTGAACCTTTCTGAGATGAAGATCGTCCAGTACGAGTCAGATGCTGCCAGGTCACGGACGTCAAGTCCAGTGCCAACATTGGCAGCTCCGTAAACGGCAACGGCGAGGTACCCGGCGAAAAGGATCAAGATAGAGGCGGAAACAACCGGTTCAAGAAGCATGCGGCCATACGCTCTTGCGACTCTCTTTAGGAGCTCAGTCTCTGGCTGGGAGCGGCAATGCCCGTCGGCTGTCACGTAGTTGGTGTTGCTCGGAGTCTCGTCGCTCTTGTACAAGTTGGGCCAGAGGTATCCCCTCCCGACGACGGACCAATACCATGCTACCTGCGAGTACTCTCTGTGCGAGTCAAGAGCCATTAAGGCTCCGACGAAGAGCAGCTGATACACGAACATGAACGCCACACCAGCTGCTGCATACGCGCAGAACCCTTGCACTGCTAGGAAGTTGCTGGTTGCGCCCACGGCGAAGGCGAGGAAGTCGGTGAGGGAAGTGAAGAACATCGAGACTCCAGCGGTCCTGAAGGCGAGCTCCATCCGTTGTTTCACTGTAGCGTCCTTGCTCAACTTCTCTGCAGTGTAGTGATATGCCTGCACCATCACAAAGGAGTCGTCGACTCCGAGACCCAAGAGCAAGAAAGTAACGAAGGCAACGACAGGATTGAATTTCACTTGACTATACCCCATCAGACCAAACGAGCTGCCAATCGCCATGCCAATCGCCCCGCAAGCAGCAAAACTCAAGAATGCTTTCGATGCCACCTTGTCCATGAAAGAATGCATGACGATGAAAGTAAAGGCCATCACCGCAACAAACGAAACAATGAGCAACTTGATGTCGCTGCTTGTGCTCTTCGAGAGTTCCTCTTCCTCTGACTTTTCAATCTCGTATGCCAGCTTGAAAGGTAATGATGGCCCTTGCTCCTTGGCGACAGTTTGGACATGCTTGAGAAAGTCTTCTTCCCACCTAGCCATCATCGACTTGTCTGTCGTTTCCGCTATCGAGTACTGGAGCAACAAACCAGCTGCTGACTTGACAAAAGAGTTTTCTGATTCCACACGGCCCCCCAGAAACGTGGCCACTGGGATGTATCCAAATCTAGGGTTGTTGTAAAAGCTTGCGGGAATTCGTTTGATCTCCTCTTGGCTCAGGTCTACAACTCCGATAAAAGAACAGTTGCTCTCGTAGCCTATACTGCCTGATCGTTTGCAAATATCTTTGAAGGTAAAAGAAATCTTCTTATCACCAGTGGCAATCACCGATTCCATCTTGATAATGCCTTCATGGATACTTCTCAAGCTATTGATAACTTCTGCATCAAGAAGGTTCTGTGCATCATTGCTGGTATAGGCCAGCAGAGAGCTGTAAAACATATCAGAATCTCGCAAAATTCCATGATTCCCTACTCTCACCTAGTGCGCTTTTCAATGTCTTGGTTGCCGAAAATAGCACTATACAACTCTCTCTCATCCCTTGCTCTGTTCCATCGGGCAGGGGCATACAACTTCTGTGCTGCACTTTCAGACTTGATCATGGTAATCCCAGGAACAAGCGAAGCGCACATGACAAGAGCGAGCAAGATGGATCGGAACGGGTAGCTTCCTACGCACATGCCGACGTATCCGAAGCCATCAGCCAGTCTTGACTCGATGGTGGCCGCTGCGACGCTGAAGCGATCAAGGCAGGGCATCAAGCTTGTTGACACACGCGACCTGACTGCGCCAAGACCAGGATCGTGGAGGTAGCAGAAGAAAAAGACAGCAATCCGAGCACGTTACACTCTCTTGCTGTCTTCCAAAATTAAGTGATACTTTCACTAGTCTCTCTAAAAAAAAGCGGTCATAGACATCCTGATTTACTTTGTGTAACCTTGAAAATTTGAAGCGTATTTGGAATTTTATCTGTATATTCCAATTAAACAAGCGATATTTCGGAGTCAGAGACCTAACTTTACTGAAAAAACTCTTGTTCCATCCTTTGACTCTAGCTAGAGGCTTTTCGGCTATTAGTGTTTTAGCTGGTCAGCACCGCAACCATCATCGCGACTTTAGTTATCTCGGTCACGGGGTCACGCGGCGCCCAGTGACTGTCCGATCGGTCGGACTCGGCCCGGCGGGGGCCGCCGGGCCGGGCCGAGTCAACTGCGGCCATGATCATTCGGAGTTTTGCTGCTCACCGGCTTGTCTGATCACTCAGTCAAGGGCCGCGGAGTGATTGAATCGGATGATATTATTGATTAGGCTCAGCTGTATGGGCCACAGGCTTTGCCATGTACGTGCCGCCGCTCAAAACACAGTGACTCTCAGTTATCATCCTAGTAGTCACGATCAGCTACCGTACTCAATCATTGTGACCGACGGTGACGGTCGGACAGGCCGGGGGCCGCGCCAGTGACGGTGATTGCGGCATTAGCCGCATCATGCTGAATCATTTGCCAGTCATCAAGTGACTCGCCCCGAGCCGGCAGGACGGTGACGTTGCGCGGGCCCTCCAGTGACTTCAAGGTGAAGCGGAAGATGCCGCTATGCGTCATGTTGTGGCCGACGCGCAGCTCGTCACCCTCCTCGACTCTGGTCCAGCTGCCTCGAGTCGCCAGCCGCTCGTTGACCAGGCAGCCGCCGCGCTCGTGAGACTTGAGGTAGAAGCTCGAACCCTTGTCCCGCCCCCTGCCGTACGCCAGCTGAGCAAACATGCGCAGCGGCTTTCTCGAGGAAGTGACAACGCATCTCCTTGCATCGTCGTCGCTTCCTATCGCCACAGCAGCAACACACGAGAGGTCATGCATGGCCAGGACGCGCGAGCAGCGCTTGTTCGGATGGAGTTGCGCGAGGAGGATCGTTGCGTTGTTGTTGTCTCGGGGAGGAAAAGCCCAAGCGGGTGCTACCGATGACTCTTCCTTCGCTGCTGGAGAAACTCGCGCGAAGGAGCAACAACGACCTGCTGTGACGTCGAGGACGCGGACGTCGGAGAGAGAGGAGCGGGTGGGGGAGGGGCGAGACTCTCGCGTACCATCCCCCAGCTCTCCGTTTGCGTTGCTGCCCCATCCATAGAGCCCTCCTCGAGCAACCGCGAGAGAATGAGAAGCTCCAGCTGCGATGCTGCTCGCCTCCTCCAGCACCACCACCGGTCGAGAGCTGTAGGAGACCCTCCCCTCCCCCACCTGCCCGCAGCCGTTTCCTCCCCATCCCCACACCTGCCCCTTCTCGTCCAACGCCAGCGAGTGCACGCCTCCAGCTGCGATCTGGCAGACTCGAACTCCCTGCGGCAGCGCGACAGCACGAGGTCGTAGAGCAGCGCCTTGCGGCTCCTCCTGGCCCAGCTGCCCGAAAGCATCCCATCCCCAGGCCATCACCGTCCCGTTGCTCAGCAGCGCCATGCTGTGCGCCCGCCCTGCCGCAACGCGCACGACTCGCTCACTTCCTCGGGAGCTGAGCACGCAGGTGGGCCTCCAGGTGGACTCTAGGGACCCGTCTCCCAGCTGCCCGGGCACGTTGGCTCCCCACGCGTACACCGACCCGTCAGCAGTGAGAGCGAGCGAGTGACGATGCCCGGCAGCGACCGACACGATGGCAGGCAGCCCTTGCAAGAGGTGCCCAGCAGCATCGGAGCAGGAGGGGGGCAGCCCTAGTTGACCGTCGGAATTGCTTCCCCACGCGAGGACGGAGCCGTTGCTGAAGAGCAAGAGGCTGTGCTCGCCCCCAGCGATGACCTGCTTCACCCCAGCTGGATGTGACGCAGACAGGAAGTCGCAGGCATCAAAGAGGTTCTTCCATGAGGCCGGCAGACGCGTCTCCTCCCCCCAGGCGGTTGGCATGCGGAGACTGGTCCTGGTGCTGGGATGCGCCTCATGGTGACGATTCGCTCCCCAGCCCCACAATCTGTCACCTGCGACCGCGAGCACATGCGAATCACCGGCAGAGAGGAGAGACACGACGCGGGAAGGAAAGAAGAGGTCCTCGGGGAAGGCACCAACAGACATCGACAGCGCATTGAGGACCCGAGGGATGAGTCTGTCTTGCTTCTCGCTCCTCGCTCCTCCAGGCACCTTTCCCCACGCGAGGACGCCTGTTACCTGCTTGAGCACGTGGACGCGAAGGCCTCTGGAGATGCAACGAAACTCATCAACAATGTCTTGACCGAGGGCAGAGCAGGACGGATCGAGCTGGGGAGTCGAGGAGCAAGGAAGGTGCTCGCCCGAGAGGATGCAGTCGCCATCTCTCAGGTTCATGCGGGCACAGGCGAGGCACTCGAGGAGGAGGCGATGAGGGGAAACGGAGAGGGCGGTAGACAGCCGGAGCTTCAGCTCACTCGCAGTCGAGCTGCAGGTCTTCACCTCCTCTGACGTTGCGAAATTGACGGAACAGTTGACATGATCCCGGAGGCAACGCGGAGAGAGGAGGGAAATCTCTGGCTCGCCCTGCACAACCTCAGCGAGGGGCTCCCTTGCGATCGCTGCTGATCTGCGACGGTCAGTGATGAGACCCGCGAACTCCTCGGACGAGAGGAGCAGCAGCGAGGCTTCTCGAAGACTCAAGTCAAGAGCACGAGACCAAGCTTCTACCAGCTCAACCTGATCCGACCCGACAGCTGGCACCTGCGATATGGATTAGCTAAGATCAGCTGCTAGGAAGATTGAGTTACTGACGTCAGTACTTGCCCTGCCTCTACCGCAGATCCTCTGGCGAGTCATCACCAGCAGCACAAGGCCTCCTTGCTCCAAGACCTTCAACCGCCTCTGCTCATCCTCCTGGTCCCACCCGCGGGGATCAAAAGTGCTCCCGGCGTCGACCCACCTTACTTCATTTCGCTTCACGTGAATCGAGGTTGGCATGAGACGTCTGACGGAGGCGAGAAGCTGCCTGGCCTTGCACTTCATGTTGTGCGGATGATTGTGCGGCATCATGCCGTGCAAGAGCGCGTAGTTGTAGAGGACAGCAGGGCTGGACGCGTCAACTGCCAGCGCTCGTTCGAAGAAGTGCTGTGCCTTCATCCATAACGCTCCTTCCCTGACCGATGAGTAGATCACCCCCAAGTTGTTCAGAGCGTCGACTGCATTCGGGTGTTGATCGATGTGTTGCTTCAGCCATGCGACTGCGGTACACGCCTTCCCTCCCTGTGCACTTCGACATGCCTCCTTCATGCTCGTTAGTTCCCTCACGCCCAACTTCGCCTGCTTTCGCCTCTTAAGCCCATCGTTACTTCCTCCCACAATCTCCGTCAAGCGCAAGCCCTTCCCTCGCTCTGCATGCGCCGCTCTCAACGTTGGGAGAATGACGGTGAGCCTGACTAGCGCATTGAGCCCACAAGCAGCAACGTGCGGCCGGAAGAGGCATAGGATAGTCAATGCCGACCGCAGTTTGCAGCCAACCTTTGACCGTCTGCAAGGGTTGGAACGCAGGGAGTACAGGAGGAAAGTAGAGACAAGAAGCAGGCAGGCGAGGATGCCGTGATGAAGGCAAGAGAATGTGTCGTGATGGAGCTCAGTGAGACAAGACGACCATGAACCGGGAAGTGAAGAAGCGGAGCATAGAGGAGCAGGAGCAGGGGCATCAACATGAGCTACATTGCGTCTTCCCTGCGTCATGCGACCATTGCCTACATTTCAGAACTTGAGCTGGATGATGGTAGACCAGAGTTTCGAAAGTACCCCTAGGAGCTACCAAGTTTTGACTACAAACAATGGGTAGGGTGGTAACCAGAATCATGACAAAGACCACCCCACGATGGGAGTGCCTGATGGTGGGGGTGGTGGTCCCTGGTGGGGGACAATGTACCCCGAAATTAGAGGGGTAGTAACAGGGTAATGTGGGGGGTATGCTGATCCTAGACAAGGGTGGGGTCATGAAGGTATCAAAGGTGGGTGGGGGTGGCACGGCTCTTCGAAGGCGGCATGGTAGGGTTAAAGTTTCTGGCGGCGTCGGCGTTGGCCGTCGCGATGCTGGGGCTTCTGACCGTGAGAGGAGGAAGTCGAAGAGCGACAGTGCTGTCAGATGTGAGTGATGCTCTTCTTCCTTGTGCGACATGCTCTTCTTGTGCGAGAGAAGCGCAAGCGTTGATGATCGATGAGTGATATCTGCCTTCAGGTGGCTGTTTCTACCTCTAGTTTCCCTAGCTACTATGGAGCGCCAACGAGTGCGCCTGCAAGAAATTTCCAGTGAGTCATTCAATTTCAAATCAACATGTTCGTATTGATGTCGGATGGATCTCTTCAGGTATCCGTCCATGAGCTCTGGCTCAGCTCCTTCCCTTGCTGGATGCGGAGGGTAAGTGCGACATGCGATCTTGATGTTCTTTGAATCCTCCACAACTTCATGTTTATAACCACCATCTCCTCCACAAATTCATTCTCATTAATGCTAACACCAATTCCACACACACAAATAAAAGTCGCTGCCTTTCCTGCTATCTGTTTCTGCTTACTCCACTTGAATCCTTTTCATCTCAATCCTGTTTCGGATCATCCTCTTCATTCTCTCCATCTTAACATCTCTGTCTGAACATTAGTTCGAGCAACTTGTGACGTCCTCTCAGGGTCGTTGTGTCTGGTCCTTGCATGGTCCCAGGCGGTGGAGTAGCAGCCATGGCAGCTCCTTCCGTCTACCTTCCCTCCTACTACGGGGCTCCTTACGGGGCCCCCTACTATTCCGGGGCAGGGATGAACACATTCCAGGCCCCGACGGTGTGGCAAGGAGACCATGTGGTCAGCGGGGGGCAGCCTGAGTGGGCGTCAGAGGACGCAGCGCAACATGCTCTGAACCTCGCCAACTGGCGAATCAAGCTGCTTCAGGCAAAGCTCGAGCAAGCGAAGCTCGCTTCCAAGGTGATGAACGTGGCCGCTCCGGGAACATACGAGAACGAGGAGGACGAGTACAAGACCAAGACAGCGGTGACAAACCTGAGAGGGTGGAAGAGATGTACTCATTATCGTGACAGTCTCAGCTGAAGCAGATCAAGAACGGGCTCGTCTCTCTCGCCTCTTCCACCAGGTCTTGTGTCTGACATGCCCTTCCTGCCCTTGCTCATCCCCGTGCCAGTGACGCGATTTCTTCGCTCGCTGATAAGGTGAAGCACATCAAAGGACCGTCCAAGACGAAGCACAGGTGAGTTAGGAGCCGCGACCTGTGCAGCTGATGTTGGGGCAGCAACTACCTCAGCAAGTTGAGGCAGCTGAAAACCTCGACGGACCAGCAGCTCTCAGCTATCCTCAACAAGATCGACAGCATCGCCAAGGACAAGTGAACACTCTCGTTCCTCTCCTTCTTTCCGTGTTGTCTTGTAGATTGTGTAAACGAGAGGAGAGCTCGTACAGTGGTGGAGGAGTAGTAAATTCTCGCTTTTAAACATCGTCGAGCGATGGGCCCCAGGCGATCCAGTGATGGTCATGACTGACAAAGAGGTCACCCTTAAGTGGAGGAGGAGGAGGAGAGGATCACCTTGCGGTCACTAGTGAGGCCCAGCCAAGACTGCTGGGCAGCCAAGCAACGTCGAAGATCTGCTGGAGTGTCAGGATGTGCCAGAGATCAAGGAGAGAGCAACCTGAGCCGTGTGACCCTCGAGCTTTCCCTCTAGGGTGCACGGCATTCTCTCCGTGTTCCAAACGTACGCAGTGCAGTCAGACGAGCCAGCCGCCAGCCACCTGCCGCATGGCGACCAGGCGATGCGCTTCACTTCCATGGCATGCTGCAGCTCGTCCACTGTCGTGAAAGTCCGCCTCAGGTCCCACAGGCGGCACGTGGAGTCGTCGCTGCCTGTTGCCAGGAATTTACCGCAGGGGGAGAAGTCAAGGCCGATGACGTCATCCCGATGCCCCTCCAGACGAAGCGCCGCTGACTTCTGCCGCAAGTCCCACAGGAAGCCCATCCGGTCGAAGGCGACGGAGGCGACCAAGCAAGCGTCCTGCTTGTGGAACTTCACGCCGTAAACTGCTTCCTCATGCTCCCCTGCCAGCGTCTGCACGGGAAGACCTGTGGCAGGCTCAGGGAGAAGCGATGAGAAAGTCAGGCGGGCAAGGAGTCAAAGCATAGGATAGGCAGGGCATCATGAGGGCGGAGGGAGGAAACATGAAAACATGATGAGGGGAGGTTAAAAACGAGCAGAGAAGGAAGTAGAGAAACGAGCAGAGAAGGAAGTAGAGAAGGAGAACCTCTTTCCACGTCCCAGACCACACAGGTCATGTCGTCAGACCCGGAGACAAGCCGGTTCGTCAGGCCCCCCGAAACGTCTCGTTGAAAGTTGAGCGAGTTCACCTCTCCCGTGTGTCCCTTCAACGACTGCAATAACCTGCCGTCCTCTCCGGACAGTAAGTGGCACAGAGAATCCATGCAGGCGGTTGCGAGGATGCGCTTCTCCCCTTTCAGCCCTGGCAGCACGTCAAATGAGCTTCAAGCAGCGACGAAGGTCACCGAAGCTGACGGCATAGAGACCGGAAGAAGGACGAGCTGGTTGCTTCCATGACCTCATGAAGCCTCTCGCGTGCGGCTCCAGCTCAAAGACATCGCAGCTGCCGTCCCAGCAGACTGTCGCCACCTGGCTAGACACGGTCGTGTCGATGCCATGGATCTGCATCCTGCAGCACAGTCATGCTCAAGAATCTCCCCCTTCCCCTCCCATCCCCCTACCCCTTTCTCGCCCTCCCTTTCCCCTCCTGCTTTCTTTTCCCTCCCCCTCGACATCTCACAGCTCCCTTCCTCCTCTCACCCTTGTCTTGGGCTCTTCCACACAGCAACCCAAACGCTCGGGTTGGAAGTCGGCTGCTCTCCTTCAGCCGGTGCTGTCTCTCCGTTGGGTCCATCCCTCATGGCCGAGACGTGACTCGCCTCCTCCTCCTCCCCTTCCTCCTCCAGCTGTCCAAACTTCAAGTTCGGCTCCAGCATTACCGGAGGGCCCCAGCGGCCTCTCATTTCACTGCTCTGAGACATGATCTTGATGCTGTCGTCGTCCTCATGCTCCTCGTCTGAGTGCCCCCCACGTTGACTGACTCGCTCTGAGCCCATGCTCTCGTGTCTCACGGGAGTGTGGGAGCCTCTTCCTCTCTCCTGGTCCTTGATCGCAAGCGCTGACACCAGCTGTCGGTTTTCCTCTTGCAAGCTCTTCACCTGTTGTCCCTCGTCATCAACCAAGGCAGCAGGCAAAAGGTGATCTCGGCATGCTCAGCTCACCTGGAATGCGAGGCTTGAGCAGTATGCTTGCGTCTGCTCCAGCTGCTGCACGAGACGCTCGCGCTCGTCCGCCCAGGACTTCATCATCCCCCCCATCTGCTCTCTCCTTGAGACCAGGGCAGCAACAGGCACGAAGTACCTTCTCCAGCACACGGGGATACTCCTCTATCCATGCGGGTTTCCCTGCAGAAAGGATGAGAAGAGGCTCAGGGGCAATCATCTCAGTCCGATACTCGCACTCGAAGCCGGAACTGGCACCTCCTCTGCTGACCTCTGCGAGGAATGCATCGGTTCAGGGCCTCTAGAATCTGGTGAGCCAAAAGGATTATGATAGACCTTCACCACCAGCACATCACCTCCAGGCTCCTTCTAATGCAACCTGCACCATCTCCTTGATCTGAAAGCAGAACAACAAACTCAATCCTCACCTCCCTCAACTTACATTCCTCCTCTCAACCATTCCCCTGCCTCCATCCTCCGCTCCTCTTCCCTCCCTTCACCTTCCTCTGATCCTCTTCCCTCCCTTCCCCTTCCTCCGATCCTCTTCCCTCCCTCCCCCTTTCTCCGCTCCTCTCCTCTCCCTTCCCCTTCACCATCCATCCTCGAAGCTCCTTTCCCGCTCCTTTCCCCCTTCATAGAACGCGTAGCTACATTTCCTTTAATCCGTTTTCACCGGCCATTTCCCGGTATTTAATGTCCCCGCCCGGAAAGGTTTTAGTTAACTACAAATAATGAGTCGCAGCTTTAAAACTACTTTATAATGATAGTGTATGTGAAATGTAACTAAACATTCAGACAGTACACATATGTTTGAGACACAACAGTATGATACAAAAATTGAATTAAAATAGTTTTAAATATTTGATTTTTCAATAATGGCTGGATTTAAGTACTTTTATAATTGCAAAATAGTACAAAGCTCCATTACACAATAGTATATAAAAACTTATATAAAATTAGAATGGAGATATATATTTCTTGACCCGGCATTGCTATGCCTCCAGGAATGTCGCGGTGACCTGTCTGCAGCAGCAGCTACTCCTCCTCAAGGTCCTTGCCTGCCGTCCCTCTCAAGCATCTCCTCAAGGTCCTTGCCTGCCGTCCCTCTCAAGCATCTCCTCAAGGTCCTTGCCTGCCGTCCCTCTCAAGCATCTCCTCAAGGTCCTTGCCTGCCGTCCCTCTCAAGCATCTCCTCAAGGTCCTTGCCTGCCGTCCCTCTCAAGCATCTCCTCAAGGTCCTTGCCTGCCGTCCCTTTCCTTCTCCTCCCCATCTTCGGCTTAGTGTCGCATAGTGAGCCTCTCTTCGTGACCTCCATCCAGGTCGATGAGGTTGTGCATGTGATCGCTCCCCTTCGGCCTCTGCTTCTCTTTCAGCGCAGCAGATTTCTGGCAGTGGCCTGCTGAAGTCCTGAACTGCCTTTCTTCTTGCTTCATTCCTGTCTCAGCAGGTTCGAAAGTTTCTCTCTCGTTCTCAATCAAGTCTCTGCTGCATGGCCAAAGCTCCTTTCCCCATGTCTGGATCTGTATCAACCCGACAGATTGTGTGCCTCCTTGCTCTGCTCCATTATGCACAGACAACATTTCTGTGCCAGTCAGAACTCGAAAGCGGGCACCGCCGAACGTGCTCGTCCTCAGCGATGGCGTTCAAGCTACATGGAAGTGGGCTTATTGTTCACGCTTCGTTTCTGACAGACAGGTTGAGAGGAGGCGCTGCTCCTCTAATGAGAACCAGGTGCGGGTCCCTTGAAAGAGGAGGGAGGTGACAGGCCGCCAGGTCTGTGATCGAGAAAGAGAAGCAAGACGAGGGGGTCACCAAGGAAAGCGACCCGGAAGAGGAGGCTGTTGCTCAGTGCAAGAAAGGCGAAGGGAAACCAGCGGTGATAGGCAAGTCGCACCATGTGGACCATGATGCCTCCGCACAGCAATATGTCCCAAGTAAGTGGTGACCTCAAACTTCGTAAGTCTGAACCATTTTAGTAGTCATAGCCAAGCGGAAGAGCAAGCTCAGCTCCTTGTATGATGTCGATTTTGACGAGAAAGGAGTTCTAGGAACAGGAACGTTTTCAACAGTCCGTGTGGCAACGCACAAAGAAACAGGAATGCAATATGCGGTGAAAGCGATCAACCTCGTTGGAATTCAACCGCAGACCCTTGTTCGTTTGCGACGAGAAATTCAAGTGCTGAGATCTCTGAACCACAAGAATATCATCCAGCTGTATGAGATCTTCGAGGAAGACGGCAAGCTCTTCATGATTATGGAGCTTTGCACCGGAGGAGAACTCTGGCATTTCCTGCAGAGGGTTGAAATCTTTCCTAATGGCGAGAAGGTCTTGGAAGCTGAGTCACTCTTACCGCTGACGTGCTTTGCTCCAGTTCTACTACTCCCCGTTGGGTAAGGTTGAACTCTCGGAGAAGCGAGTTGCAAGGATCATCAAGGGGATAGTGGAGGCCATTCACTACTGCCATCAGCGACACGTTGCTCACCGTGACTTGAAGCTGGTCTGCTGCTGCACTTGAAGCCTGGAGTGCCTATGACCCGCTGACGGCAGGAAAACCTGATGCTGGAGAGTGAAGAGGAGGATGCAAACATCAAGTTGATAGACTTCGGCTTCAGCAAGGTGTTCTCCAACTCCAACGGGATGTATGCCATCCTCGGCTCCCCGTATTACGTGGCACCCGAAGTTCTCCGCGCTAAGGCGCCGCTGGTAAGGGGGGAGCTGACGGCATTTATGAGACTCTGAGCTGCTGGGAAGGACGCCAGGGGAGGACAGGGCTATGGATGCGCATGCGACATGTGGAGCATCGGCGTCATCACCTTCATGATTCTGTGCGGGCAGGTGAAGAGACTGAGGATGGGGAAGGCAGGAGTCAACTTGTCGTTGCAGGCTCCTTTCGACGGCGAGAACGATCATGAGAGGCTGCTGGCAGTGAAGCGAGGAAACTTCACGTACCCTCCTCACGGTGAGAGCGGCTCCTGCACGATTGTCTCTGAGCTTCCCACAGCCAACTTGACGAGTGAAGCGGTCGACTTCATCAACGCGCTCCTCACAGTTGACCCTGCCAAGCGATTGACCGCTAAGGCTGTTAGTCCAGATGCTCACCAGCTCTTCTCGTATGACCGTGGAATGATGCAGGCACTGTCACATGCCTGGCTCCGTCAGAATGCGCGAGACGCTTCCGCCAATGTCTTCACACAGCTCAAACGATTCGCTTCCTCCATCCTACGGTCCATCCATCCTCCTTCCCGTCATGTGCTCTTGTCTGACATTCGACAGATGGGGGGGAGGGGCGGAATAAATCAAATGCCACTTGCGACATACCCAACATGAACATCTACAAGATGAAAAGAAACAGTGTTGAAGAGCTCGTTTTACTGATCATCAATATGATCTCCTCAGAATTGTGTCAGAGTAGTCACATTTCGTTGCAATGAAATGACATTCTTCCATCATATTCAATTTCTTCTGTTTTCTGTAATTTGCTCTGTTTCCTTTTGTTGCACTATACCTCCCCCTCATTTTGCATCTCTCCCGTACCCCTTCACTCTTTTCTCTTCCTCACTCCCTTCCCCTCCTCCATTCATATGCCTTCTCTTGCTTGCTCCACATTCATATGCCTTCTCTGCCCCTCCCCGGTGGACCTCTCGTCTCGCGCTTGCTGCCTTGTCCCATTTCATCCTCGCTCCTCACTCCCCGTCTCTCCCTCCATTCCTTTCTCACCGATTCACGCATTTCTTCCTCCTTCAGTCCCTTGCTTTCATCCTCTCCTTGTTCCTCTTCTCTTCCCTACCTTCATGAAAAGGCCTTAATTCCCTGCCTACGTCCGTCCGTCTCTCACCTCCCTCCCTCCCTCTCCCTCTCCCTCTCCCTCCCTCCCTCCCCCTCTCTCTCCCTCTCTCTCCCTCAGAATTCAAATCAGCACCCACCAATCAAACCCTCACACCCCCTCTTTTCCCTATGAATGTTGGTAAGAGGGGGTGGGTCATGAGGGACACCCGCTGGTTTCATAGCCCTTCCGGTTGGCGCCATGAGAGAAGGAAATGTAGGGGAGTAGCGAAACTCACAGAGACAGAAGAGGCATGCAGGCAGACAGATAGACTGACAGACTGACTGACTCACTCACTCACTCACTCACTCACTCACTCACTCACTCACTCACTGGCTGGCTGGCTGATCGGACTGACTGGCTGATCGGACTGACTGGCAGGCAGGCAGGCACGCAGGCAGGCACGCAGGCAGGCACGCAGGGATAGGGATAGGGCAGTGGCAGACACTTGTGGTGAAGCGAATTGAGACTGGAAAAGAAGTGAAAGGTTTGACATAAGGTAGATGATGACTGTTGCTTTCAGATGTTGAAACTCTTTGGGTCTCAAGCCTCCCAGCATCCAGCGATGTGTTGATGTTTTAAGAAACGTTGAGGTACAAGGAGCAGAAGGACAAGGAAGAATAACCAGGAGAAGCAAGAGAAGCACGTTCAACAGACTCTTTCTGCCGAATATCATCTTCCTCCGCTTCCCTTTCTCTGCCCAGGGATGATGAGAGGAAGAAACGTCCTCGTTCTGAGCTTCCTCCTCTTCCATCCCGCTGCACAGGCGTTGATCTCTCCTGAGTTCTGGGATGGCACTATGCCTTGCCTCTCAGTGGATGGGCGGCAGGTGGAGCTGCAGCCTGACTTCACGCGGCAGCAGAGGAAGCAGAGCTCCTACATCATGCGTAGCGCCACCAAGCTCCTCCGCGACATGCAGCACTCGACCTGCTTCCGCGGCTGCTCGCACGTGGACCAAGCTGAGAGCAAGAAGGAAGCGGCGGCAGCGCTGAAAGACAGCAGCCTGATCGACGTCAACGCGTGGAGGGTGAGCTGGAGCTCGTTGACTGAGGTGAGAGTGAGGAATCGAAGGTGTGACGTTGTGTTGACCTGTGGGAGCAGGAGGAGAAGAAGTTTATCGAGGAGGGCCGAAAGCTATCGGAGAGCATCAAACATGTCAGGGTCAGGCTTGCCAACGACCCTTCGCTCATGGCATCAGACGAGGGTGCTGTGCTCATGGAGGAGTTCCAGAAGGGCGTCGCCGTCCTCGAGCAGCTGCGCCTTCAGGTGGCCAACGCTACTGCTCCTTTTCTCAGTGGGATCGCTGGCGACCTGTCCAAGTCACTGGCACCGCTGCAAGGATTCCTTATGACATGCCAAGACAAGCTGTCGCATCAGTTCACTCGCTTCATGTTGGGCCCTGCCGTCTCCTCTGCCCTCGGCAATGCCCAGGCCCTGTGCGGACTGGCTGCGCTTGTCGATCTCATCGAGATCACCAAGAAAATTCGCGCGACGTGCGAGGAGGAGAGAGAGGGAAGAGGCTCTCTCCGGAAGGCGCTCCTTCACCTTCACCGCGCTGAGAGTGACGTCTTGTCTGCGGGCTCAGCCCTCGATCGCATCATCAGCGACTCGCTGGCTGAGCGGCAGGTGGACCGTAAGGACATGAAACTTTTCGCTCTCGAGCAGCATGACCTCGCCGTTCAGCTCGCCAACGTCCGCAGTCACCTGCTCGTCGCTCGCTCCCACGCTCAGCGGGAGATCACGTCGTATGATCGGAAGGCGAAGCAGTGGGGGCTGATGAGCATCCTCCTTGCCGTCAGCTCCAAGCTCGGCGTTACGGCTGCTGGCGCTCTGGCTCCTCTCAGTGAGCTCTCGGTCGGGGCTGCCATGTCGGTGGCTGCACTACAGTTGGTGATGCGACTGGTGAGAGGAAGAGTGAAGGACCAGCTCGATGACCTCCAGCAGCGTCACGACGAGGCCCTCAGTGAGCATGCGGGGCTGCATGCTCAATTCAGCGAGGTGAGAATCCCTCCTCCTCCTCAGGAGGCACAGGAGAAGGTCAAGGATGAGCCCATCTTCCTCCACGCGGGGAACATCCGCGAGAGAATCAAGCTGGGAGACCTGGACCACGTCGACGACGAGCACGTGCTCTCACAGCTCCGCTCTCTCGTCAACGAGCCCAACAGCGGCGGCGAGGGAGCGGACATCGAAGCAGACGAACTTCGCCAGCTGAAGCCACTGATAGAGAAGCTCTTGAAGCGCAGAGAGGAAGCAGCGAACCAGCAGGCGCGAGCTACTTCGCTGCCTCTCGCAGCTGCCGAGGATAAGCCGCAAGACTCTGCGGCTTCCGTGGCATCAACAGAACGCACGTCACATCCTGCTGAGGTTTTGGAGACGCGGAAACAATCAGGCATTCGTCCGCCTTCAGTCCGCCTTTCCACTCCTCCCCACCCTCCCGATCCTCGTTGCCCCTCGCCCCGAGCTGAGATTCCAATTCCACGATCGCAGCTTCGCCCTCCTTCTCTCGGTACCGCCAGGCTCCCTCACTTGGCGTTGCTGACTGTCTTCAGGCCTGACCCGAGAAGCTCGCGAGGTCTCTGCAGGCCCGTGGCGCAAGGAAGGAGCCGTGCGGGTGAAGCTGGAGGAGCGCGCGAGCGTCGAACCTCCTCACCCTCTGCGAGCGACCAAGAAAGTGGCGATGACTCCCGATCCCCAAAGCGTCGCGAGGGTGAGAGAGGGAGAGGGAGAGGAGGGCGAGCCGGTTGATGATGCACAGCGAGACTCGCTCTCTGTGGGAGCGAGTGAGGATGATGCTGGACGAGGAGAAAGGCGATTGGAGGATCAACTGCTGCAGGTGAGAGGAGGAGGAGGAGGAGGAGGAGGAGGAGCTGAAAGCAAGTCAGCTCCTGCTGATGAGGATGGAAATTACGTCAGACCCACACAAGAAGCAGACACTCAAGACTCTTGCGGACCAGGTCAGCAGCATAGGACTGACCCTCCTCCCGCCCCTCGACTTCTCTTGTCCTCGTCGCCTCCTCCTTCTCTTACTTTCTTTCAGCTTCGTGAAGCAACTCGTGCTGCTCGCCAGCAGATGAAAGCGTCCATGAGGACTGAGATGGTCTTGAAGGTGCCTCTTCGTCCCCTCTGCCTCTGCTTCCTTCTCCCTCTCATCACAACCTCGACTCCTCTAGGATTGCGTGGACCCAACGCTGGCACAAAAGATTCTCGAGGCTCAGGAGGCAGCAGCGCAGCAGACGCAAGCGACGATGAGGGAGTGTCTACAGGTGGCGCCTCCCTCCTCCTTGCTCCTCCGCCTCTCACCACCTATAGGCCACCATGCTCGCCCTCGAGGACGAATGCAATGCCAGAACGGCCATGGAAGTCGCTGCGGGGATGCGAGATGCGAGGGATGTGGAAGCTTCGTCGGCAGGAGGGAGGGAGGAAGAGGTCAAGGTGGCTGCATGGAAGGAATTTCTCGCTAGGCAATCGAAAGCTGCGATGAGAAGGTTTTCCGTCCTCTGCTCTCTTTCTCCCTTTCGTCCATCTCTGACGTTTTTTAGTGCCAGGACTCAGTCGGCAGACAAGCGATAAGTGGAGGGAGAGGTCTGGCATGGCTGCTGACCACGAGGATGTTCTGTTGTGTAAAGTAGAAGTTGAAGTTGCAAAGGAAGAGAAGAGGGTTATATAAGGTGAATGAAATGTAACAGTACAAGCCCTCACGCTGAGAAGCTGTCCGTCTCCTGCTCATCTCGTCACCAACTCTCACACGCCTCTGACTCTCACCTGGCGGCACATGGCGGTGAGGACGCAAACTTGAGTATCCTTAGGGATGAGGGCTGCCTGCAGCTCCGGGTTGACAAGCTTGAAGGCGTCAGCCCGCATACCAAACCTCTGCAGCGAAGTCACAAGACATGGAGAGAAAGGAAGAGTCGACCTGCATGATGACGGTCACGTCGGTGTCCTTGCTGACATGGAACGAAGGGCCGAGATGGAGGAACGAGAGCTGCGAGAGGTTCTGCGGGTTCTGCAGATGCGGGTTGGCTCCCCAAAGCTGCAGCCACGTGGTGCGGTAGTGACGAGCGAGGGCGAGAAGAGTCTCCCCTCTCATCACGCATGTCTTGCACTTGGAAACGCGGAAGTTGGCACAGAACCGAAGGCGATTGAACCGCGAGAACTTTCGCTCTTGCAACCAGAAGCAAGACTGGAAGGTTTGAGCCTCCAGCCCTCTGCTTGGCGTCCATCGCAGCTCGAACCTCGTCATCGGGTAACTCTTGTCTGCACACACTCGATCTTGCCTGTCGCTGCACACCATCAGTGGCTGACCCTCGGAGAAGAAGGCGGAGGGAGGAAGAAGATCATGCGAGTCGCCGACAAGAGCTGCAGTGTAGTTCGTCTGCAGCGAAGGAGTCGCAGGTCCCTGCTGATAACGACTTGGCTCGTAGACAGTGATGCTCCAGACATAGTCACAGCCCACCAGAACATCGTGGTAGAAGGCGGCGGAAAGATTGAGATCCGTCGAGTTAAGAGCGAAGGAGGGAGGGACTACTGAGATCGACAGGCACGTGTCGGTAGAGAGCTGAGGCCAAGAAGAAGAGTTGGGCAGCAGGTACGACGAGATGGCAGACAAGCAGAACTTGAAGCTCAGGCCCACCTGATCTTCCGATGGAGCGAAGGAGACTGCTCTGCTGAAGACGTAGTGCTGGTGCTTTAGCGCGCGGTCGGGCAAGTAGGTGAACTCCAGCAGGTTAGACGAACTCGTGGGGTTGGTCGAGTCACTGGGGCCTCCATACATTCCTGCGATGGTGAAACCGTTAGGAAGACCAGGGTTTGACAAGACGGCGACGTTGACGGAGGCGTAAGACAGTGCGCAAGAGAAGTATATGTTACGCTCCAAAGTCTGCCCAAGGCCAACGGCAGAGAGCTCGTTGAGAGGAGCGATCAAGCAAACGGGCTGTTGATAAGGTTTGAAGCTCCAGGTGCTGCTGTTAAAGAGCTGCACACACTGAGAGTTGTTGAGAATGGGCTTGGGCGGCACCAGGAGGTAGACGTTGAAACAGAAGCTGCTTGTCTTGGATAGGCCATCCCTCGCCTGCAAGCACACATGCACCAGAGGTGACGGGAAGGTCTCGTAGCTCCCGGAAGGCTGCAGCTTCATGCTGAAGTCGATAGAGCTACGGTTTGTCAGCCCCTCTGTGAAGGACAAGCTTGCCTGTATGCTGAAGCCATCAAAATTGCAGGAGAGAGGAACGAGTGTCGTCGGAGCAGTTTGCGTCAGACAGAACAAACTAATCTGCAACAAGTTAGCACTGCTCGAGATTGAGCCCTGCGGCGTTCCACTTGGGTCTGCGTCGTGTATCTTGACTGTTTCAGAGAGGTTGAGCAATTGGCCGGGCGCCAGGGGAAACGTTTGATTGTACTGAAGAGAGGTGACGAAGACCGGAGCAACATCCCCACGGGCTCCAACGAAGAGGCCGACGAGGGCCAGCATCAAGGCTCTGACCATGTCTGACTTGTCGATGTTGATCGATCTACGCTACACTTCTTTCCACCCCCTACTTGTTCTCAGGCTTCCTTCTCCTTGTTCTCAAGTAGAGTACCGTGCGTGTCTTCTACGCCACTGCTCCTCCTCTTGTTCACCTAGATCGTTCCTGACTCAGAATTTGACGGACGGCACGAGCCTAGGACACCATGCGGAATGAGCTGACAAAGTCCCGGGGGAACTGAAAGAAAGTCAAAAGACTTCCCAGCATTCAGCTTACTAACACTTCAATAGAACCCGTGCTATCCCCTCCTCCCCGAATCCCCTCTCCTCCGATCCCTTCACCTCTTCCCTTGCCTTCACGTCCCTCTTCCGACTGATCTCAACGATGACCGTATGATTTACCTCACCCCCTCAGCCTTTCCCCTTCCCTAGAACTAACCATTCCTCCCCTTACTCAGCGTCTCTACCTCTTTCTATCTTACCTCTCCTCATTCCCTCCTCTCTCCACCGCCACTCCTCTCCTCCTCTCCTCCTCTCCTCCT
>NW_005434598.1:405744-409867 GCF_000315625.1 Guillardia theta CCMP2712 | reverse complement strand
TCCTCCCCCTGCGCAGCGAAATGTGACCCCTCTTGTCATGCGCGTCTTCCCTCGCCATGTGCATGCGCGCGCTGCGCTGACCGATCAGCAGCGTGATATCCTCACCTTGCACAGCCGCAGGACACACTCGCTCAAGTCGCCGGATAGGGTCTTGCAGTCTACCATCTTCGCTCATTTTCCTGAGCGTGACCTGAGCCACTCTCCGATGCGAGTCTCGAGCTACTACCCCCTCAAGGCCTTCCCGCACCGCTATGCTCAGATGCTCGACTGCTATCTCCATGGCATGCCGATCTGCCAGTGTCCGACGGAATGTGATGGATGTCAGCGCGAGCTCGATCCCTCCGTTGCTGCACATCATCTCCAGACCTGCAAACGCCGATCCTCCAAGCTTCCCACGGCGCATGACAACCTTACTCGTACGATTCGGTCGATGCTGAACGAAGCTGGTCTTCAGAGCGTCATCGATACAGTCGGGGATCCTCGTTCTCGACGGCAGGTACCCTCCCATCCTCATGGCCGCAAGATGAAGGGCGATATCCACATCCCTGGAATCCGCGATCGAGGGTCCGAGCAGTACGAGGGCTTGATGGCGGACGTGACGTTGGTCCACCCTTACATTGGTAGCTCTGCCGACCTGACCAAGTGGGGGGAGGTCAACCTCGACGCCCTCCATGTTGCAGCGTCTGAGAAGATTCGCAAACATCGCGCTGCATATGCCATGACTACTCCTCCTCGAGCGTTCATCCCTCTTGCCATCTCGACGGACGGTACCCTGCATCCTGACACCCTCCGCTTCATCTGGTATCTTGCGGACATCATTGCTCAGCGCTCGATGCCTCTTGAGGATGCGGCGTTTGGTCGGCACTTCGTGCCTGATGACGGACCTGCTGCTGAGGTCTTGGCTCGCAAACGCGCCGCCACCTATCAGCGCCTCACCATGCAGCTGACGCTGGAGGCGCTCTTGTCTGGTGCGAGGCGCATGACGCCCTTGCGGGCGCAAGCACTTCTCGAGCCAGAGGACAGCTCCTCCTCGGACTTTGTCGAGTCGCCCGAGGGGGAGTCTTCGCCGGAGGTCTCCGACTCCGATGGGGGAAACCCTTCGAGTGGCCCCGACGATCGGCGCGGAGCTGGCGAAGCGTCTCCGTCCCTCACTGTGACGTCGGGTGCCTCCGGAGAGCTCGACACCACTGGGGTGCTTGCTGCTGGTCCGAGCTCGCCTGCTTCCTCCCCGGCATCGGTCGCCGGGTCACGCCGGTCCTTGGGCATTGCCGCGGCGTCGCCGCCGTCACGGGCGGCTACCACTGACTTGGCTACCGCTGACTCGGAGGCTAGCGAGGAGGACTACCTCGAGCGGTACCGTGTTCATGTGTCCAGCCTCCCTCCGTCCGCTGCCCCAGGCGGACCCCCCGGGCAACGCCGGCTCCTTGCGTCACGGCGGCTAACACTGACTTGGCTACCGCTGACTCGGAGGCTAGCGAGGAGGACTACCTCGAGCGGTACCGTGTTCCTGTGTCCAGCCTCCCTCCGTCCGCTGCCCCAGGCGGACCCCCGGGCAACGCCGGCTCCTTGTCGGCGGCTGCCCTTTCTCCGTCCGCGGCCGCCCGCTTTGTGGCGGCAGCGGACGTCTCGACTGACAGTGGTCAGTCGGCTGCCTCCGGGTATCGCGTCTAAGGGATGTTATTCCTCCTGCGTGCTCCTGCTGCTTGTTGCTTGATTGCTTGACCCTTAGGCTGCTTGTCTGCGCGGCTTCTCGCTTGGGCTGGCGATGCCGCGTCTGGGTGCCAGCAGTGCTGGTTCTTTTCGGGCTTGTGTTTTGTGTGTGTTTGTGCAGCTTCTCGCTGTGGACTGTGTACCTGCCGGTTCAGCTTGTTCCTGCCTTGTTTTGCTTGAGGCACTTTTTCCCTTCTGCCAGTAAATCCTATATCCTATGACTACGACTCCTCCTCGAGCGTTCATCCCTCTTGCCATCTCGACGGACGGTACCCTGCATCCTGACACCCTCCGCTTCATCTGGTATCTGGCGGACATCATTGCTCAGCGCTCAATGCCTCTTGAGGATGCGGCGTTTGGTCGGCACTTCGTGCCTGATGACGGACCTGCTGCTGAGGTCTTGGCTCGCAAACGCGCCGCCACCTATCAGCGCCTCACCATGCAGCTTACGCTGGAAGCGCTCTTGTCTGGTGCGAGGCGCATGACGCCCTTGCGGGCGCAAGCACTTCTCGAGCCAGAGGACAGCTCCTCCTCGGACTTTGTCGAGTCGCCCGAGGGGGAGTCTTCGCCGGAGGTCTCCGACTCCGATGGGGGAAACACGTCGAGTGGCGCCGACGATCGGCGCGGAGCTGGCGAGGCGTCTCCGTCCCTCACTGTGACGTCGGGTGCCTCCGGAGAGCTCGACACCACTGGGGTGCTTGCTGCTGGTCCGAGCTCGCCTGCTTCCTCCCCGGCATCGGTCGGGTCACGCCGGTCCTTGGGCATTGCCGCGGCGTCGCCGCCGTCACGGGCGGCTACCACTGACTTGGCTACCGCTGACTCGGAGGCTAGCGAGGAGGACTACCTCGAGCGGTACCGTGTTCATGTGTCCAGCCTCCCTCCGTCCGCTGCCCCAGGCGGACACCCGGGCAGCGCCGGCTCCTTGTCGGCGGCTGCCCTTTCTCCGTCCGCGGCCGCCCGCTTTGTGGCGGCAGCGGACGTCTCGACTGACAGTGGTCAGTCGGCTGCCTCCGGGTATCGCGTGTAAGGGATTTTATTCCTCCTGCATGCTCCTGCTGCTTGTTGCTTGATTGCTTGACCCTTAGGCTGCTTGTCTGCGCGGCTTCGCGCTTGGGCTGGCGCTGCCGCGTCTGGGTGCCAGCAGTGCTGGTTGTTTTCGGGCTTGTGTTTTGTGTGTGATTGTGCAGCTTCTCGCTGTGGACTGTGTGCCTGGAGGTTCAGCTTGTTCCTGCTTTGTTTTGCTTGAGGCACTTTTTATCTTCTGCCAGTAAATCCTATATCCTATATCTTCCCATGGGTTTTTGCAGCAGGCAGATAGCGCTTGAAAAGAGCTTTCCATTCACCCTTCAAGAAACGCCCTCCGCTTCATCTGGTATCTCGCGGACATCATTGCTCAGCGCTCGATGCCTCTTGAGGATGCGGCGTTTGGTCGGCACTTCGTGCCTGATGACGGCCCTGCTGCTGAGGTCTTGGCTCGCAAACGCGCCGCCACCTATCAGCGCCTCACCATGCAGCTTACGCTGGAAGCGCTCTTGTCTGGTGCGAGGCGCATGACGCCCTTGCGGGCGCAAGCACTTCTCGAGCCAGAGGACAGCTCCTCCTCGGACTTTGTCGAGTCGCCCGAGGAGTCTTCGCCGGAGGTCTCCGACTCCGATGGGGGACACCCTTCGAGTGGCGCCGACGATCGGCGCGGAGCTGGCGAGGCGTCTCCGTCCCTCACTGTGACGTCGGGTGCCTCCGGAGAGCTCGACACCCCTGGGGTGCTTGCTGCTGGTCCGAGCTCGCCTGCTTCCTCCCCGGCATCGGTCGGGTCACGCCGGTCCTTGGGCATTGCCGCGGCGTCGCCGCCGTCACGGGCGGCTAACACTGACTTGGCTACCGCTGACTCGGAGGCTAGCGAGGAGGACTACCTCGAGCGGTACCGTGTTCCTGTGTCCAGCCTCCCTCCGTCCGCTGCCCCAGGCGGACCCCCGGGCAACGCCGGCTCCTTGTCGGCGGCTGCCCTTTCTCCGTCCGCGGCCGCCCGCTTTGTGGCGGCAGCGGACGTCTCGACTGACAGTGGTCAGTCGGCTGCCTCCGGGTATCGCGTCTAAGGGATGTTATTCCTCCTGCGTGCTCCTGCTGCTTGTTGCTTGATTGCTTGACCCTTAGGCTGCTTGTCTGCGCGGCTTCTCGCTTGGGCTGGCGATGCCGCGTCTGGGTGCCAGCAGTGCTGGTTCTTTTCGGGCTTGTGTTTTGTGTGTGTTTGTGCAGCTTCTCGCTGTGGACTGTGTACCTGCCGGTTCAGCTTGTTCCTGCCTTGTTTTGCTTGAGGCACTTTTTCCCTTCTGCCAGTAAATCCTATATCCTATGACTACGACTCCTCCTCGAGCGTTAGCTTTATATTAATGGCACCCCAGCCTGTACAGCTTGA
>NW_005434598.1:404694-405644 GCF_000315625.1 Guillardia theta CCMP2712 | reverse complement strand
TCCCCTCAAGTTTCTTCAGCACAAGCGCGAGGCTGTCCTGCTGGTGGTTGTCCTGCTTCGTGTGCGTATCTCGTGTCTGCTTGGCGATCGTGTGGAGGGGAACCAGGAGGAGGAGAAGGAGGAGGAGGAGGAGGAGGAGCAGCGGCCGGGCAGTGGAAGGCCGGGAGCGACTCGGTCACCAGGGTCCGAGGAGGAGCTGCCACGGTCCTCTGGCTCGAGAAGTGCTTGCGCCCGCGGCAAGGGCGTCATGCCGCAGTGCGCCTCGCACCAGACAAGCTTCAAGGCTCGGGTCACGCCGGTCCGGCGGCGCGTTTGCGAGTAGCAGGAGCATGCAGGAGGAATAAAATCCCTTAGAGGCGCAAGCTTGCCCTCTTGCGAGCATCTCCGATTGTTCGCCTCCTACCTCTCCAGCTACTATGGAGACTCTGCTGACCTTCGACTCTTTCACAAAAGTCAGTCAGCCTCCGTTCAGTGTACCTCGGGCGTCTGTCAGGGCGATGTCCCCTCCAGCGTGTTTTTCTGCCACAGTATCCACCCCCTGCTCCTCCATATCGCAGAGCTTTTTCCCTCTGTTCGAGTCTTGGCCTATGCTGACAACGTCGTGCTTGTCGGTCCAGTCGAGGATGCCGTTGCAGCTACGTCCGCTATGAAGAAGTACATGTTAGCTGATCTGAAGCTAGAGATTCAACCTCGCGAGTCGAAAGTTTACATCCCCTCCTGGCATCAACACCCTGATCTCTCGCAGCTGAAGAAGAGCCTTAAGCGCCGTCTCAAGACTCAACTTCTTCACTTCGAGGTCGTCACTGGCGGGATTACACTTGGCGGCCTGCCTATCGGCACGGATGGATTCCATGCTAGTCAGCTCCGAGCGAAGGTTCCTACCCTCAACGAAGAGCTCTCGAAGCTCGGGCTCGTCCAGCATGGCTTCATGTCCAAGACGCTGGTGAGGG
>NW_005434598.1:353646-404352 GCF_000315625.1 Guillardia theta CCMP2712 | reverse complement strand
CGAGATCTCTCCGTGCCCAGAAGCACCCTCTGGCGACCTTCTTCGTTGAGGCGCACGACTTCGTTCATAATGCTGGAGCGATCCTCTACCGTCGTGTCAAGGCTCCTGCACCGGCTGCAGATGGTGCGGCGATCCCACCTGCCCCGGCTGCTGTGCCTGATGATGCAGGACGCCCCCCGGCATCTGTGGTACACATCCCTGGTTTGCGCGCTCTCGTCGACTCGTCTCATGAGCACTTCATTTCTCCCCCTGCCAGTGTCCGACGGAATGTGATGGATGTCAGCGCGAGCTCGATCCCTCCGTTGCTGCACATCATCTCCAGACCTGCAAACGCCGATCCTCCAAGCTTCCCACGGCGCATGACAACCTTACTCGTACGATTCGGTCGATGCTGAACGAAGCTGGTCTTCAGAGCGTCATCGATACAGTCGGGGATCCTCGTTCTCGACGGCAGGTACCCTCCCATCCTCATGGCCGCAAGATGAAGGGCGATATCCACATCCCTGGAATCCGCGATCGAGGGTCCGAGCAGTACGAGGGCTTGATGGCGGACGTGACGTTGGTCCACCCTTACATTGGTAGCTCTGCCGACCTGACCAAGTGGGGGGAGGTCAACCTCGACGCCCTCCATGTTGCAGCGTCTGAGAAGATTCGCAAACATCGCGCAGCATATGCCATGACTACTCCTCCTCGAGCGTTCATCCCTCTTGCCATCTCGACGGACGGTACCCTGCATCCTGACACCCTCCGCTTCATCTGGTATCTCGCGGACATCATTGCTCAGCGCTCGATGCCTCTTGAGGATGCGGCGTTTGGTCGGCACTTCGTGCCTGATGACGGCCCTGCTGCTGAGGTCTTGGCTCGCAAACGCGCCGCCACCTATCAGCGCCTCACCATGCAGCTGACGCTGGAAGCGCTCTTGTCTGGTGCGAGGCGCATGACGCCCTTGCGGGCGCAAGCACTTCTCGAGCCAGAGGACAGCTCCTCCTCGGACTTTGTCGAGTCGCCCGAGGAGTCTTCGCCGGAGGTCTCCGACTCCGATGGGGGACACCCTTCGAGTGGCGCCGACGATCGGCGCGGAGCTGGCGAGGCGTCTCCGTCCCTCACTGTGACGTCGGGTGCCTCCGGAGAGCTCGACACCCCTGGGGTGCTTGCTGCTGGTCCGAGCTCGCCTGCTTCCTCCCCGGCATCGGTCGGGTCACGCCGGTCCTTGGGCATTGCCGCGGCGTCGCCGCCGTCACGGGCGGCTATACCGCTGACTCGGAGGCTAGCGAGGAGGACTACCTCGAGCGGTACCGTGTTCATGTGTCCAGCCTCCCTCCGTCCGCTGCCCCAGGCGGACCCCCGGGCAACGCCGGCTCCTTGTCGGCGGCTGCCCTTTCTCCGTCCGCGGGCGCCCGCTTTGTGGCGGCAGCGGACGTCTCGACTGACAGTGGTCAGTCGGCTGCCTCCGGGTATCGCGTCTAAGGGATGTTATTCCTCCTGCATGCTCCTGCTGCTTGCGGCTCAGGCTAGTGAGGAGCCTCGGAGGACTGGATGCGTCACCTCGAGCGGTACCGTGCTCCTGTGCCCAGGATATGAAGTTTTACTCGCAGAAGGTAAAAAATGCCTCAAGCAGAACAAAGCAGGCCCAGCCTCCCTCTGAGAGTCAGTGTCGGATAACTTCGGCGATTACTTGATAGTGGAAGCAGTACTACGGTAAAGCAGGGAGCCTGTAAGACAGAAAGTGCCTCAAGCAGAACAAAGCAGGCCCAGCCAGTGCCTCAAGCAGAATAAAGTAGGAACTTCGGAATCGGACCTACCGTCGGCGTAGTACACTGGTGACGCCGGGCCTCAGCCCGGCTGGCAGTCAGAGGCTGGCCGGGCTGGCCGCACGCCGGGCCTGCCCGCAAAGCTAAATCAGGGTTATATGCTGGTGATAGTTTCAAACCTTTTTTAATATAAGCAATTTCAAGTTGTTCCTCTAAGTAACCTTTGATAAGCTCTAAGACAAACTTATAAAAATTCCAATCAAACATCTTTATATTGTGGATGTATAATTATTTGTCTTATATCATTTATTCTAATTCTGACCTCCATTGACCATCTTGTTTATAAAGTTTCCATTTGTTAATAAATTTTTCTGTTGGCTTGTAATTTGTGTTGTTATACTTTTTCAAGACTCTTCTTAAAGCAAGTATTTCTTTATTGTTTGCTCTATATTCTTTTTGTTTCTGCGCATAAGTATCTTTACCAATCTTTTCAACATATTTTCTTTGATGTTGGCGATTAGCTTCGACAATATCCTTGTAATTTTTGACTTCTCTAGGTCTTGGTGCTTCGATATTTGCTATAACAGCTTGTGGTATAGGTTCATTAACATCACTTATAGTAACTGGAACAGAATCATCAACAGGTTCTTTTTTAATTCTTATCTGTTCAGCATTATCCTTTTTATATGAATACTGTTGAGACCTTAAAGAGGACCTCATCTTTAAAGCCACCTGTTCAAGAATCTTAGTGGAAACATTATTGCTATATAACCAACTAACATAAGAGCTCCTAAATCCATTAACATTTAGGTTCTGTTTATTAAACATATTAGCAAGATACTTGGCCTGGTTCTTACCTGCTGGCTCGTTTCTATCCCTATATTGTGTAATATAATACTTCCTAGGGTAAAGCCTCATGCTTAATCTAATGAAACTAGTTAATAACTTAGCCAAAGGGTCATTTTGTTCATCCCCATTTGGATATCCTACATAATATTTAATAGGTGGATGCTTCTTGTGTATAGTGTTGAAAATGTACATAGCCACCTCATTTTCATTATCACTAACATAAACATAATTGGTTTTTTTATCAAGTCCCTCTAATGTATTTGTAAATACCACATTAGATAACTCTGACCTAACAGGTGGAGTATATAAATAGCTCATTAATATCAATGTATTCATATGTAATTTATAAGTGGCTTCTTTGTTAGAGCCATATTTAGCTAAAGCATCCTCAAATTGCTTTTTCATTTCACCGACCATATCCAATAGTACAGAATAGGGAACAAATACTCTCTTTTCATCAACATTGAGCTTATTAACTGCCTTATCAAAATCATCAGATATTTTGCTTAATTTCTTATAAAGTTCATCATCATCTCCAAGAGATATTTTAGCAAGCCTTGCTAATGCTCTTATGTAATCCCAATATGTATAGGGAGAACCTTTTTTGCTTTCAATATATCTAAGCATGATTAACATGATATGGCGGTGATGTCTAAGAACACTTGTTAAATCAATAGGGTCAAGTTCTAAATCTTTGGCTTCTTTTAGAATAACATTTAAACTAGAAACAAGCTTCTTATCGTCTTTCTTCTCACCAACAAATCTATTATTTCTCACATCAGCTAGAGATGGTTTAACAATATATTTTAATTCATCATATTGTTTAGGAGTATAATCTAGAGCATATACTTTGCTCGTTATTGTGTTTTTATCATTAATCTCTGAATTGATAGACATCTCAAGACGCTCTGCTTTTTCAAATATGGTAAATTCATATTTCTTATCATCATAACGATTGAATTTGACTGTTTTTAAAGCATTAGTATATTCTTGTGTGATTTCATCATTGAAAGTCTTTAATTTTTTATAGTCCTTTGGTGACCTGTATTTTTTAGAATATGATGATGAAACCTTAATATTATTATCTTGTGGCACAGGTAGGCGTGGTTCAATTATATCAATTGCTGGCATCGGCTCATCAGTGGGCAGCTCATTTGTTTTTGTTGGCGGTTTTTTTGGTTTCGGCTGAACCTTGTTAAAATTCTCAGGCTTGTATTGTTGAGTTTGTTTTCTTTCTCTTGCCATTTATTATTTAGGAGATATTTTTTAACTTATTAACCTTATTTTCTCTTTATATCACTTTTTTGACTTTTTTGATAAAATAAAAATCCTCCCTTTAATCGCCGTCTCTGGAAGGGAAAATTTTGACGTTTATTGCAAGTAGAGACGGCGCGGCGATGCTTGGGGCTTGGTGGAGAAGAGACAAGTTCGTCAGACGACGAATCGGATAAGGCCACTGATGTCCGTTCCGTCCAAGACTAGCGGGGCACTCGCTAGCCTCTTCAGGCCCGGACCCAGCCCCCCCTTCGACAGCCGGTCAGGGGTGCCCTCCCTAACCGGACTGTCTCCAGTAGGACTCGAACCCACGCATACATCCGCGGGTCCGAGGGCCCTTTTCTCACAGGCCGACCATCCGATAGCGGAGAGTTCAAACAATTGTTTTTATTCAACTCGTAAGCCAGCATGTCCGCATGACCCCGTCAGCATGTCCGCATGACCCCGTCAGCATGTCCGCATGACCCCGTCAGCATGTCCGCATGACCCCGTCAGCATGTCCGCATGACCCCGTCCCAGAAAAAAATAGTCATTCCCCTCGCACGAGCGCGGCAGCAGCACAGACCCCTTTGCCCATGGCCGCGCCGTCTGGTTTCGGTAATACCGGTGCAGCATCAACAGGGACCCCAAACCCTGCCTTGTCTGGCATTATAGGATTCGGCAATACAGGACCGCAATCTTCTTCGCAGGCAGTGTTTGCTTTTGGTTCAAGAGTTTCACAGGCTGCCCCTCCTTCGGCCAGTGATGATATTGACGACATCACGGCTCTTACTCACAGCATGAATCAGGTTAGCATCATCAACTCTCACAGCTCTTACTCACAGCATGAATCAGGTTAGCATCATCAACTCAACGCCGCCTTCTGTTGCTCTGCGACATGTCATTCAGAAGCTGCTTGCTCAGAAACAAAGCACCCTTCAGTTCAAGAGCATCCTCATTCAAGTGCTGGATATGAGCATAGTCAAAGTCGATGAAATCGTGGGTGAACTGGAGGCTATCGAGCTTCCAAGTGAAGAGCAAATGGCTGCTGGGTCACGCAGGAGGAAAACAAACATTGGGCCTGTAGCAGCCTATGATGAGCCAGAAGAGATGTTAATGATTGACTACAACTTCACTGAGGTTTTTACTCCTGAAAATAATCTCAGCTTTGTTGAAGAGGTAAACAAAAAAGTTTCTGACCAGAATGTCAAGAACTTCAGCCAGCAAATTCATCCAACATGGCTGAGGAACTGGTTTGTAAGAGAGAATTCAAGAAAGCATAGAGCTTTCTTTCTCAAGTTGATGCTCTTCCTTGCTAAGAATGATTATCAGAATTATATCCCGACGACCATGTCAACCATCATTTACAAAGACGAGGACATCATCCCTTTGATTGTTACTTATGTGACAGCCAATGGCATCATCTTTCATCATCTCTGTCGCTCTGCTTTGAAGGAGATGGAGAGCAAAGGCATCACGCTCAGCTCTCTAGACCTCGAAAGAGCTCTTGTTGAGATTAAGAACCGCGTCGATACAGGCCAGATTACAACGCCGGGCTCTACTTCTTCTCGCCAGTTGCGCTCTGCCTCGAAAGGAGGACAGAGGCTGAGGTATGATGAGAGCAGGTAAGGATTCAGTGGTTGATGTATAAGGTGACATGTGGCACACAGCGATTGAAAACTCGGATGGAGCTTAGACTATTAGAAAGATTAATAGTTGGCATGCATAAGCATACTGAACCCTCCACAATAAAGAGAACTATCCACAAACCTTCCACATATATTATAAGAGTGAAATGGTAATAGAGAAAGGGGGTGTGTGGAGGGTGTGGAAGGTTTGGAGGGTGTGGAGGGTTGAAAGTTGAATTGGGGAAAATCAAAAAAATTTAGGAGGAGCAAAATCAAACCCTCCACCCTCCACACCTGCCACGGGTGGACAATGACACAGTGCAGAACGGCAGAGTTTCATCAATGATGATTGTTTTTCTTTTTATTCGGTTCAGGTCATCGGTAGGGTGCTCCGCATAACGGCAGAACGGAAGAACAGGGAGAACGGCCATTGGTCACCAAGGGGGGAGCAAGCTCCCGCGGCAAGGCTGCGCCATGCCTTCCCGCCCCCTTGCTGAAATCATGTGAAAGGCTGACGAGAATGATAAGGGAAAGTGAGAGAGTTATCAGGGCAGTTGTTCATGGTTTGTTCACGAAGGAAAAGTGTAATACGTCAAAAAAGTCACGAAGGAAAAGTGTCATGTGGTCAAATAAGTAGAACGTGAGAGATGTCATGTGGTCAAATAAGTAGAACGTGAGAGATGTCATGTGACCAAAATCATGCAACGTAATACGGTCAAATAAGTCAAGTGATATTAAGCTGCTAGCGGCTGACACAGCCCGCCTGACGCACAGTGAGTACATTGAGGCGGGTCCACTTTGTGCAGCATGATGTGATTTGAGCAAGAAACTAGGAGAGAGATAGGAGGAGAGAGAGAGAGAGGAGGGGGAGAGAGAGAGGAGGGGGAGGAGGAGAGACATAGAGGAAAACAAGACAGAAGTTGCAGAAGACCAGGAGGGAGGCAGGTACGATCCATCAATGGAGGGACAGGGCAAAGTTGAAGGGAGTCCAAGTATAGCCTTCATGTAAAAGTATGAGGTGATGAGGTGCAAAGAGGAGGAGGAGGAGGAGGAGGAGGAGGAGGAGGAGGAGGAGGAGGAGGAGGAGACGGAGAGGGACAGGGACAGGGACAGGGAGGACGATCAGGGGGCTCTATCTCTGGGAGACATCGCTGACCTAAACAACTTCCAATATGAGGGGAGCGACCTCTTCTGCCATGTGCTGGACAAGCATGAAAATGAGGAGGAGTTGTGCAGCTCAATATCCTTCGACTCTTCTCATCTTGCAGCCAACCTTTCCGCATTAGCTGATGAGACTGCCGGAGTGTCGAGCTGGCAAGCTGATGTAGTATCGGAGGTTGCGCTCAGCTCGACAAGGTTTGACAAAGTGAATGAGGAGATTGCGGGGGCAGAGGAAGCCTTCTATCCTCCGACAACGTTTGAGACCGGATGCAAAGCGTCTCCGTATTTCCATGTAGAGGAGGATGAAGACCATCTTGAAGAGGAAAGCGAGGCAGATGCTGCTGCTGCCGACGATGACAGCGATGATGACAAGGAGAAGCAGGTTGAGCAGATTCAGAGTGTTGGAACAAATTTTCGAAGAGCAGAAGATTTGGAGATCTCTGAGATACTGGAGACTGTGATGGCAATAGAGGAGCTGACCAGTGAAATGGAGGGAATTGAGTGTATGCTGCAACATCCTCACAGCCAGCAGCTGCTACTCACCCTCTGTCGCGCCGTTCGCGTCATGGCAGATGATGAGATGATGAGACATCGCACCAAGGCTTCGGAGGAAGAGGAGAGCAAGCAGGGTGAGGCAAGCAGGCAGAATAATCAGATATCCCAAGGGAAGAACGGGGCGGAAGAAGGAGAGGGGGATGGTTGGACGAGAAACATGAGAAGAAATTGCTGTCAATTCGCTCTCGATGCGCTTTGCAACACCTCGATGACTCGACAAGGAAGGGCCTGGATGATTGCAAACTTACAAGACCCTCGTCAACTTCTCCTGGACTTGTGAGACCCTCGTCCCCGTCGCATGCGCTTGCTGTACAAGTGACATGTCTTTTCTGCCTTCCTCTCCCCTTCTCCCCTTGTCTCATCTCCTCGTCTCCTCTCCTTGTCTCCTCTCCTTGTCTTCTCTCCTTGTCTTCTCTCCTTGTCTCCTCTCCTCGTCTCCTCTCCTTGTCTCCTCTCCTTGTCTTCTCTCCTTGTCTCCTCTCCTTGTCTTCTCTCCTTGTCTCCTCTCCTTGTCTCCTCTCCTTGTCTTCTCTCCTTGTCTCCTCTCCTTGTCTCCTCTCCTTGTCTTCTCTTCTTGTCTCCTCTCCTTGTCGCCTCTCCTTGTCTCCTCTCCTTGTCTCCTCTCCTTGTCTCCTCTCCTTGTCTCCTCTCCTTGTCTTCTCTCCTTGTCTTCTCTCCTTGTCTCCTCTCCTTGTCTTCTCTCCTTGTCTCCTCTCCTTGTCTTCTCTCCTTGTCTTCTCTCCTTGTCTTCTCTCCTTGTCTCCTCTCCTTGTCTTCTCTCCTTGTCTTCTCTCCTTGTCTCCTCTCCTTGTCTTCTCTCCTTGTCTCCTCTCCTTGTCTCCTCTCCTTGTCTCCTCTGCTTGTTTCCCGTAACACCCTCGACGTTGGAACTTGATACTGACATCCTACAGGACGTTCCTGCTCTCAGATGAGCTGGAGGGATGGGAGGTCACTGACGTCTCTTCGTCTGCCGTGCTTGCGCTCTCGAATCTTCTCTGCAGCAGAAAGATCTTCCAACTGTTCCTGCAGCTCGAGGAGCAGGACCCTCACGTCCAGAAAGCTTCTCGCTGCCAGTATTGCCTTCTCCCCTCCCTCTCCCTCCTCCTCTCCAAGTTTCCGTCACATGCCGCCGTGAGCGCGGCGACGGCTGTTGGAAACATTGCGAGACGTGAAGAGGGAAGGCGGCGTATCCTCATCTCGGACCAGCGCTCGCGCATCCTCTCGACTCTTGCTGAGATGGTGCGTAGCCAGGGAGGAGACAAGCGAGGAGAGCGAGACTTGAGAGAGAAGTGGACATGGTTAGGATTGCAAGGATGCCTGAGTTGGATATAGCGAAGGAGGAGAAGATCAGGGATGTAGGAAAGCGTAGACGGATCAACCAACCTTTCGGAAGGTCTAACGTGGTAACAGGTTGATAGTGCACACGACCAAGGGAGTGCAGAGGGGATGACAGCGCTGGTGAACCTTGCTGGAGATTCCGAGAATGCAAGAATTGTATGCGGATGTGAAGGCGTGACGACGATGATATCGGGTGAGGAGATGCCCCATGCGTTTGACCTGCTTTTCTTCGGTTGGGTCGTTTGTTCCCTTTCCCTTCTCTTTGGGCTTCTCCTCTACCTCACCTCTACCTCACCTCTACCTCCCCTCTACCTCACCTCTACCTCACCTCTACCTCACCTCTACCTCTCCTCTACCTCTCCTCTACCTCACCTCTACCTCTCCTCTACCTCTCCTCTACCTCTCCTCTACCTCACCTCTACCTCACCTCTACCTCACCTCTACCTCTCCTCTACCTCACCTCTACCTCACCTCTACCTCACCTCTACCTCACCTCTACCTCACCTCTACCTCACCTCTACCTCACCTCTACCTCACCTCTACCTCACCTCTACCTCTCCTCTACCTCACCTCTACCTCAGCTCTACCGCGGCTCTACCTCACCTCTACCTCGGCTCTACCTCACCTCTACCTCACCTCTACCTCACCTCTACCTCACCTCTACCTCACCTCTACCTCACCTCTACCTCACCTCTACCTCACCTCTACCTCACCTCTACCTCTACCTCTACCTCTACCTCTACCTCACCTCTACCTCTACCTCTACCTCTACCTCTACCTCTACCTCTACCTCACCTCTACCTCTCCTCTACCTCACCTCTACCTCACCTCTACCTCACCTCTACCTCTCCTCTACCTCACCTCTACCTCACCTCTACCTCACCTCTACCTCTCCTCTACCTCACCTCTACCTCACCTCTACCTCACCTCTACCTCACCTCTACCTCACCTCTACCTCACCTCTACCTCACCGCTACCTCTCCTCTACCTCACCTCTACCTCTCCTCTACCTCACCTCTACCTCACCTCTACCTCACCTCTACCTCACCTCTACCTCACCTCTACCTCACCTCTACCTCACTCACCTCTACCTCACCTCTACCTCACCTCTACCTCACCTCTACCTCACCTCTACCTCACCTCTACCTCACCTCTACCTCACCTCTACCTCTCCTCTACCTCTCCTCTACCTCTCCTCTACCTCTCCTCTAGCTCACCTCTAGCTCGCTTTTATCCCTAACGGTTGGCAGGCATCGCCTCGCGGCTGTCGCTCTGGCGATTGTCGGAGGCCTTTGCCGGTCAAGACATGGAGGCGACAGCGGACGCCGTGACGCTCCTCGCTGTCCTGCTTGGTATCGGCGAGCTTGAGGACGAGCAGGGGAGAGGGGAAGAAAGAGCATAGGAGAGGGCGAGACCACGAGCAAGAGAGAGTAGGGGAGCATATGAGCGAAGAGGAGAAGGAGAAATTGTGAGAAGATGGGAAGAGGGAAGAGGAGGAATAAAAGAGACCAGGAGAAAGAGAGACCAAGGTGTAGGGAGAGCCGGGGCGAGGGGAGTGGGAGTTGGAGGGGCTTAAGAAGCTTGCAGGTGACGCCAGGAGTCAGCGAGAGGTGATGGGTCATGACGAGATGCTTGCGGTCGCCTATAGCTTGTGTGCCATCGTGACGAGGAGCGAAGAGGAGGAGGCAAGTTGCTGCCATGGCGGTGGTGGAGGATGAGGGGGAAAGCCAAGGGTGTGGGGGAACATGAGAAGTGGGGAGGCAGCATGATAAAGGGAGGGGAGGAGTTGACCGCCTAGTGTAGGTGAAGAAGGTCTCCATGCAGGCGCTGGGCAGCATGCTCGAAGATGTGCAAAGCAGGGGGAGGATAGTGGACAACATCCCTGCTGGCATACTCTTGCACGAAATCTTAGAGGAGGATGAGGAAGCGACGGTGGAGTTGCAGCAGCAGCAGCAGCTCCTTGCCCTGCGAGTGTTGGATGGCCTGGGAAGGAACTCGTGCTTCTCCGATCATCCCGACAGCTCAAGGATAACCGTCGCGCTCCTTGCTGCCCTCGCGGCCTTCCAACCGCCCGGTGCCTCGTCCTCGTCCTCCTTCCAGGAGGCTGTTGCGGCAAAGGCAGCGGAGACTGTGGCGAGAATCAGCATGAAGAGAAGCGCAGCGATGGCGCTGCTACTCACCGGGAGGATGGAAGAGATTCTGATAGAGCTGGTAAGGATTGCGGAAGGAAAGAGAGCAAGGACGCGAGCTCAGTACGCTATCGTGGTCCTGCTGTCGCATCCGGAAGTGAGTGAGGAGGCGGCCAAGGGGAAAGAGCTGTTCGATGGGCTGCTGGAGCAAGTGAGGGAGCAGCTGGTCGGTGATGGAAATGGGAGGACGGGAGGAGCGAGAAGTGATGGAAGTGGAGCCGAAGGATCGGACGAGGCAGCAGGAGCCATGGTGAGCCAGACGAGGAGGTTGAAAGAGTGAGAGGGGAAGAGGGAAGAAAGAGGGAAGGAGAGGCTGATCAGAGGAGCAGGTGGGTATCGTCAGCTCTGCTGGAGGGATGCAGCGATTGGCAGCTTCACTCTCGCTGGGGAGCATTCTGATCCGGCTTGTTGTCATGCTTGCTTCCTCCGATGACGAAAACCAGGCCCGCCAGCCCCTCTCCCTCCTTTGCCATTCTCACTGGTTTCCCTACAGGATGCTGCTGTCGCCTTGCAAAGCCTCCTCGTGCTCGATGCTGCCAGACGGTAGGTGAAGCACGTGAAGGAGTGAAGTGAAAGGAAGGGGAGGAGACGGAGACGGAGACGGAGAGAGGGGGGAGGGGAGAGGGAGAGGGAGAGGGGGAGGGGGAGAAGAAGCTTTTTGTTGATTCTGCTGGTCAGGCACCTGACGAGGATCCTGCATTGGCTTCTCTTGAGGATGAAGCAGTCGGAAGGACAAGTCGAGGAGACGCGAGCAGACGACGACGCTGCTGGCGAGGAGCTGAGACAACGCTTGTCAATCTCGAGAGGAGACGCGGCTGTGGTGCTAGGAAGGGTGCTGGAGGATGTCAGAAGCAGCAGGGATCTGCTGGTGAACTCGCAGGCTTCGGTTGCAAGAGCAGCTGTCGACTTGTTTCTCACCTCCTCCTCAACCTCCTCCATGCTTGACGCTGCCTATCTGCTTGGAGTAGTTCTTGACAGCGAGGAAGAAGTGACAAGGCTGTGCGAAGAGGAGTTGACAGAAGTGACACGGTAATGCTCTTGGACAAGTCGTAAGGGTTCAGCTCCTTGTCAAGGCGCTGTTGTGATTTCGTTTGTTTTGTTGTGATTTCGTTTGTTTTGTTGTGATTTCGTTTGTCTTGTTGTGATTTCGTTTGTTTTGTTGTGATTTCGTTTGTCTTGTTGTGATTTCGTTTGTCTTGTCTACTTTTATCTGTCGTCTTCTTGATTCTCTTCAGGCGCCTTCTCGACCTTTCGGCGGCTCACGCTGCGGCTTCTTATCGCCCTCTTGCCAGGTTGATGTTCTCCTCCTTTCCTTTCTTGCAGTACCTCCTGCCTCCATCCACTTTCCTCTGCATGGTTGCCTCCCACCTCTTTATCTCCTTCCGCATTTCTGTCTCTCGCTTTGCGTTTATTCTCGACTTTTCGCTCTTCCTCTAGCCTCTCTTGTAACTCTGCTTTCTTGGGTTTCTCCTCTCCTCCACTTCTCTCTCCTTCTCAGTCTCTCGCGTCGTGCCCCCGCTCGTCGCATGCTCTCAGCCTCCTCCCTGGTCTCTCGCGCTCGCGTGCTGGTCGAGGGCTCCTTTGCTCAAGTCCCTGCTGGTCCTGCTGACCGACGCCTGCTGGTGAGGGAGGGAGGGAGGGAGGGAGAAGAAAGCAGGGAGGAGCAAGCGATAGCTGAGAGTCAGAACAAGAGATGAGCTAAGAGAGCAAAGGAGCAGGAGGGAGGAGGAGCAGGAGGGAGGAGGAGCAGGAGGGAGGAGGAGCAGGAGGGAGGAGGAGCAGGAGGAGACCTTCTGATGGCTTTGACGCAGGTTTCTATCCCTTGGGTGGAAGATGACTTGCTGAGGGAGTCGGAGGAGCGGGTGGGAGGGTTGCAAGCAGCAGCGATCATGAGGAGCGGGGGATTGACCGTAACCCTCGAGGAGCCTCCTGACAAGCAACGCGAGCAGACTGAAGTAATTGGGGGAGTCAAGAAGGAACCCAGAGAGAGCAGACGAGCGAGGCAGGAAAGGGGGGGGGGAATTGAGGACGAAGAAGAGCAGGAGGAACCGTAGAGGAATGGGTCAGGAAGAGGAGGGGAGGGAAGGGGAGGGGAGGGGAGAGGAGTGATACTATCCTGACTGATGTAGCAGCATGTTGAAACTTCTCCTACATCCCTGTGGTTCGGTGAGTCGAGAATTTCAGCGTTTCTCACCTGACATCAAACTTCTCTTGTCTCCTCCCCTCCCTCCCTCTCAGAACTTGTTTGTCTGGAGATGCGCAAACAAATAATTTCTCTTGCTTCGGCTGCTGGCAAGACTTCGACATGGAGCAGGAGGAGGTTTCTCGGCAGGCTGCTCGCCATGGCGATGGTGAGAAGAATTTGTGGGCATGCTCTTGCCTTGACTGTTGCATTCGTTCCCCCTGTGTGCTCCTGTGTGCACCTGTCCTCTTGTTCTTTCTCTTGTCTGAGTCTGACTCCTCCTTCACTCGCTCTCCTTCACTCGCTCTCCTTCACTCGCTCCCCCTCACTCGCTCGCCAGCTCTGGTCGGAGTACGACGGCAGGTTGCTTTGGCGTCTCCTCCCGACCTCCTTCTGGAGCAATTTCACGAGACTCGCCTGTGAGAGAAGCGCAGAATCGGAGGAGCAGCAGGACAGGCCAGAGGGGCCTGGGGTTGATCAAGGTGGACAAGCGGAGAGAAAGCACGAGGCGAAGGAGGAGGAGTGGGGGATAGCAGAGACCGGGGACGTGCTCGATGGGCTGACGGAGTTCGTGCCGATGCATCTGGTGAGAATGTTCTCGGGAGAGGAGCTCAAGCAACTGATGGAGGAAGGCGGAGGAAGAAGAACGTCCGACATGGACACCAACGACTGAAAGCCTCGGTGGGAGGATGAAGAAGTGAGAGGTAGTGGTTGTGAACAAGGAGGAGGTTAACGGTTAGGAGTGTAATATTGGGCATGTACATCAAGTCATGAAGCTAGTCACGAAGTGCGCAAGATGAGATGAACTCCTGAGTCAGTCTCGACGATGTCGGAGAGCTGACCGACCTGACCAGAGGGTGAGGGGAAGGGACGAGCAGAGGGTGAGGGGAAGGGACGAGCAGAGGGTGAGGCAAGTCAGAACGAGAAGAAAAGAAACATGGAGGGGGAGGGGGACCTGGAGGGTGCTGTAAGCAGCTTCAAAGGCAGGCTGAAGGGATCCCTTGGCCACCAGACCGAGATCTCCATGCTTGGCAGCAGAAGAGCAGTCCGACTCCTTCCTACCTCCTCGTGTGAGTTCCCTCCTCACTTGACGCCTCCTCCACCCGCTCTCCTCCTCTCCTCTCGTCGCCTCCTCCACCCGCTCTCCTCCTCTCCTCTCGTCGCCTCCTCCAACCGCTCTCCTCCTCTCCTCTCGTCGCCTCATCCCGCTTACTTGGCGATCTCGTGAAACTTCTTGCGGAGGTTCGAGGCAGTCTGCTGCATCAGCAGGTCGCGGATGCCTTGCAGAATGAGCTTCGCGTCTTCAATCGAGCGCTGCTTTATCGTGCTGCCATCCTTGTCCTTCCATGATGCTGCACAAACTTAGCTGAAGGAAGAGGAGGGTGAAAGATGGAGAGAAGAGGAGGGGGGAAGAAGAGATCTGAGGATGGAATGATGAGGAGTAGGAGTAGGAGTGGAGTAGGAGTAAGTGTAGAGTAGGAGTAGGAGTAGAGTAGAGTAGAGTAGGAGTAGGAGTAGGAGTAGGAGGAGGAGTATCAATTAGGAAAGGGCAGGACTCACAGGTGCGCCGAGAGCCTTTGTGCTTGATAAGGATGTGTGCGACTCCTATCTTGCCTGGTGGCTTGACGTCTCCGTTGCTGGGAAGCTCCCAGCTCTGCTTGCCGGTGGAGCGATTGAAGTAGTAGCTGCTCGTGAAGGCGATGAGAGGGAGGGGAGGGAGGGAGGGAAGGGAGGGAGGGAGGGAAGGGAAGGGAGGGAGGGAGGGAGGGAAGTTTTACGGTTTGTTGTGAGTCTTGCTCCAGTGCTTGGACCAGCCTGCAGGAAGAGGCTCCTCTCCTGTCTTGGAGTCTGACGCGATGGGCTTGATAACAGGAAGAGCAAACTCCCCGTGTGCAGCCACAAAGATCTGCGAGCGCTCAACGGAAGACAAAAGGAAAGAGGAGCACAGGAGCTTGCTGGAGCAGGGGCAGAGAGATCAGAAGTCCTTGCACGAAGATGAAGAGAAGAAAGAGGAGGATGGAGAAAGAGGATGACGCAAGAGGAAGGGACGGGGACGGAATCGAGGAACGTTCGAAGCTTCACCGTATCTGATGCCCAGGACGGCTTCTCCTTCACCTGAGGACATGCTCCATCCTCCTTCTTGGCAAAGCGATCCCACAAGTCCTGGATGTACCTGATGGAAGAGACAAGACTGAGGCAAGGACGAGGGTGGATGAGAGTAGCGAAGAAATGTGAGGGAGGGAGAAGACAGGGGGGGAGGGATGAAGCAGCAGCAGAGGAGAAGCAGCAGCTCACGGGTGGTGGAATATGCCAGGAGGACGCGACTTGGCGAACTCAGCGAGTGCATCCTTTACCGACATCCCGAGGACCTGAACGACGAGAGATGAGGAGGAGAGGCAAGAGATTGGGCTGAGGGAGGAGGAGGGGAGGCAAGGAGTTGGGCTGAGGGAGGAGGAGGGGAGGCAAGGAGTTGGGCTGAGGGAGGAGGGAAGCACGAGTTCACCTGATGTAAGTAGGCGCAGATGGCATACCCCGTAAGGTTGCAGCCATCCTCGCTATCACGTCGCATGTGAGCATTGACAAGGTCCGAGGACGGGAAGGAAAAGAGAGAACCCCTTGCAGGGGAGGTATAGAGGAACGTGATGAGGACGAGGGAGAGCAGCGAATCACCAGAAGATGGCGACCATGCTGTTGGATCTTTTCTTCAAGAAAGCTGAGACTGACTTCTGTCATCTCTCGTTACCCCGAACAAATCTCACACCAGGAGACCTGAACATCAGCTGCAACTTGCTGCGCACTCTTGCTGCGGGAAACGAGGCGAAGCGAACGAACTCATCAGCCTCAACCTGGTCATCAAGTAGAAGAGCTCACGGAGTGATCTCGACATACTCGACGTCCCAGTCATCCCATTCCTGCTCGTCTCATGATCTTCCTCCTCCTCCTCCTCCTCCTTCTGCAAATCAGCACCTGCGCTTGTGGGATGGGAATTCCGCGCTGAGGGTCAAGTAGCGAGATGACCTGGGAGCTTGTAAGATTAAAGGTGAAGCGTGAGATGTGAGAAAAGAAAAGTGAAGCTGAGAACAGCACACGGCAAGCGACAGAATGGAGGGAGGGAGGAAAGGGAGGGAGGAAAGGGAGGAAAGGGAGGGAGGGAGGAAAGGGAGGGATAAGTAGCGGCACCATGCCAACGTCTCGGCTGGCTTCAATCTGTCGCTGCATGAACATGCCGCCATCGAATCTGAGGGAGATGGTTGTCAGCTGGAAAAGAGCACGACCATCACTCGCCGGTCCCCCTCGTCCAACAGCTCCGTTGCTGCTCCCTTGAGCGGAGGTTTGCAAGGAAGGAAGGGCGCTGGAGACTTTGAGGTCGAGCACAAGCATTCGAACATGTCACCTCGCGCGATGGGCTGGCCGAGACGAGGGCACGAGATCCATGCATTCTTCTGAGACACCAGCTAGTGAGTGTAGAAGGTGATGAAAGGGGGAGGGAGCAGGGCCAAGGGAGCTCTCCAGTACCAGCTCGGGCGACGGAAATTCATTTTGTCCCAGCTCCTCCTGATTTACGTGAGTTGAAAACAAACAAGGATCAGGTGCACCGCTTTCCTCTTGCTGCCAGCACTCGGAGATCCATCTTCCATCCTGTTGGCTTTCCGTCAAAGACACAGAAGAAGCAGAAGAAGCAGGCGTTTGACGGTAGTCATGATCGATATATGGGAAAGAATTGCCAGAAGAATCCAAAACCATCATTTGAATGCTGTTGTTTCTCATTTGCACAGCAACAACGTCGTTAAGCCTCTTGCTTCCTGCTCTGCATTTTGCTTCTTCCCTCAGGTTCATCTTGGTTTTGAACCGTCTCTCACGTTGGTGTGTGCTTGAACTGCGTCTCCCTCTCTCTCTCTCTCGCTCGCTCGCTCGCTCCAATGCTGATTCTGTCACTCTATTCAACAACCTCTATCCCTCGATCAACCACCCTAACCCTGACCGCCCGTCTTCTCCCTGCCTTCATCTCTCCCTCAGTCCTCTCGACCCTCCCCCATCCTTGTCTTGTCTTGTCTCGCCCTCGCCCTCGCCATCCCTCTCTTCCTCCTCCGCTTTCCCTTCGGTGCATCGCAAACTTTACAAATTTTTTAAATATTCACATTCCTCAGAAAAGTATTAGAAAATTTACTGAGGAAGGCTCTGTTCACATTTCAAAATATCAGGTGTAATTTCAAATAATAATGTTCCATCAGAAGGATCGAAAAGAACATGAGGCAGAAGAGGGACACAAAGAAAAATGAAAGAACAAGAGGGGGAGGGAGGAGGCAGGAGGCAGGAGGCAGGAGGCAGGAGGCAGGAGGCAGGAGGCAGGAGGCAGGAGGCAGGAGGCAGGAGGCAGGAGGCAGGAGGCAGGAGGCAGGAGGCAGGAGGCAGGAGGCAGGAGGCAGGAGGCAGGAGGCAGATGGTTTGGCTTTTAGTGAGTGGATGAAGGAGACTTTTTTGCAGGATGAAGGACTCATTACATATGGACGTATCGATGGGATTCAGCGATGGATTTGTGGAGGGAGGGAGGGAGGGAGTGAAAGAATTTAGGACGGTGAGGAAGAGAAAGAAGGGGCACAGGAAGAAAAAGGGAAAGAACTTGTATGGCGGGATGTTCTACTACAATGGTGTTGATGCGTTCTTGTCTCAGGTACGAGGGTGTTCTTGCTGGAAGAAATGCAGAGGACGAGGCAACTTGCTGCGGTATGCAGGGCAACTCTCAACCAACGGCACGCGCCGAATATGGCAGCAATTGCCTTAAGGGCAGCTGGATGCCGATTGCAGTCAGCGCAAGCAGTCGCAGCCTCTGAAGCTCACAGAATGAAGATCTCCTGCGGCATGTCACGTGCTGCCTCGATGACAGTCATGAAGCGATCTATGTCTACTGAGAGCTCTCCAAGCAATGTTGTTGATGTCACAGTGCAGAATTTCCAAACGGTACCAGAGGTTGGAGATGGAAGGTCGGAAGTTGATTCGCAAACCCTAGGTATTTGCAGAGAAGGTCACGTTCGTGATCGCTTGTTATATGCCAGGAGATCAGATCTCGACTGTGAGTTTCCTGCGATGCTCAGAATGAGTCGTCATTCGTATTTTTCACACAGGCCGTTGTCTCAAGGCTTGAGTCAGCTATAAAGTCATATCCTTCCCTCAAGCTGGCTCGCGTCGACGTTGAAGCCAACCGGGAGCTCATCGATGCTTTCAGAGTACTTGCAAATGATGGGCAGCAAATCCTCTAAGCTTTCCGATGCAGCTGGAAGTTGTTCCAACAGTTCTTGTTTTCAGCAACCAACGAGTTTCAGACAAGGTATCTGAAATCGCTTTTCAAAGATTTTTCAATCCAACACGTCAAATCAGATCACTGGCGATATGAGTCCAGAAAAAGTAAACGAGCTGCTATCAAAACTTGCTGGTTAGCAATGCCTTTGGAAAAACGAATGAAAGTGAAAGATATTTTCAGGCGCCCAAACAAAAGTTTCAGTTTTGGAAAGGATCAAGATGGGAAATGAGGTCCTGATGGTTCGTTTGCGAGCTAGATCTCGTCTGACACAAGGACCGAATCAAAGATGTATAGCAAGGGCGAATTTGTGGGTGCCTTAGAAGTGTATAAGGATGTTTTGCAGCAGGTCTGTGTATCTTCCGTATCCTTTGGGAAGGCTGAGTGGCTGCAGGAGGAGGAAGGAAGTGAGAATGGAGCTATGTGCGTTGCAGGCGAGTGTGGTACGTGTCCAGCTTGTCCCCGTGACTGACTCGCAGGGTTGGCGATGTGCGCGTTGGCTCTGGAGGACCCGAGTAAGGGTGTGTGTGTGCTGCACGCGTGCCAGTGAAGAAGCATCAGGCGGTGCGGCCTCGCTGGTTGAACAACTCAACGACAAGTACTCGGCTTGGTTCGACCGTCGTACTCCCTTCCGGGCCCTCAAAGTTGCCGCAGGCTAGAGAACCGGATGGTGAAGCAGGCAGTCACAGGAGTCAACATGTCAATCGAGGTACGGAGGGACTCGGAGGTTCCTTGATGATGACTGACGTGCGACAAAAGGCGCGCAAGATGGGAGGGTCAGTTGAAGAGTTCCAGGCGCTTGTAGCCAACAATGTGAATGAACCTGGAGAATCATGAGTAACCAAGTTGACCTGATATTACAGCCTGATGACATGGAAGCAAGAGAGAAGCTTGCAGGTCAGTCTACATCGATGACTAAGATAGTTACTGACATACCACTAGTCCTGCTGTTCAGTCATCAGGTCGGGAAGAATTGTTTGCCGCGAGGATTGCTGATATTTTTTTTATCATCTAGGACTATGCTGAGGCAATCGAGCATGCTCTACATGTTGTCTTGATGTTAAATTTGTTCTGAAGCTCCACTGACCTTTTGCGATAAGATTTTCAAGAAGGACAAAAACAAATCGGAAGGTAATGGCAGAAAGCTTCTTTTCAAGTGAGTCCCTGAATTTCACATGTTGCTCTGTGATTTTGTTTGCAAGGTTCTTCGACACGCTGGGTCATGCTCATCCTGACGTCATTGAGGTTTTCAATATCGCCGGTGTACACCTCTGATTGTGATTGCGTGCAGGGGCGGAAGCGAATGTCAGCTTTGCTCTTCATCTGATCAGAATCGAATATTCAAAGGTTTGTCAATGAAGAATTTGCTCTCCATTTAGCAAGTGCATCCTTCTTGTTATCTTCCTGCTTCTCTCCCTCCATTCCTAGCTGGTCGTACTGCGCACTGCATTTTCGGGGAGAAACATAATTAGCTGAAAGAAAAAGAAATAGCTAAATGAAAATTATTTCAGAAAATGTTCTATTTCGGGAGCAAATATTCTAAGATTCTAACCTTGAAATTTTAGAACGGAATATCAAAATTTCCCAACAAACTTGCCAGTGTACAAAATAATTGAAATTTCGTGTTGTAGGGTGGGGGTGAATACCCCTGTTGGACCGATTGACCTATCAATAGGAGTATGGAGGGGTACAGAGAGTCCCTGAGTAAAAGATGGGTAGGGTACAACATCTGATCATTCGAGAGGTGGTGTACTACCCCCAGATCCCCACAGAATCTGTGGGAAAAGGACGGGTGATTTGGTCCACCCCTTCTGAATTTCTGTGGTACTGAATAGAGGTGCTACACTCACCCCCTGTTGCACTTAAGAATGTGATGGAGATCGGGGGTGGGTTATACACCCCACCATCCTAGTTCCGGGGATTTTTGTAGGTGGGGTAGACTTTTAACCCCACCCTGATTGTACATTTTTGTGGAGACACAATGGAGGGTGGGTACTACACCCTACCCACAGGAATCGGATTTTTCAAGGGAAAAGGAGGGGTGATCCACGACTCGTTTTTTTCGGCGCTCGCGTGCGAGAAGCTCTCAGCCGCTATGTCGGAAGGTTCGTCGCCTCCTCCTCCTCCCGCTACCCACTCCCGCTCTTCACCAGCGCCACAAACCCTCTCTTCCCGCTCAAATCCTTCCTCTCATCATGACTCTGCATTGCTCTTCTCCATCCCATGCGCATCAGCCTCTTGCGTTGCTGGTTCCAGGGTTTCGTGAGGCGTCACAAGGACGGAAGTTTGGTGACGGCGACGCACGAGGAAGTGAAGGAGGAGATAGTGAGGACGAGAGAAGGCTGAGAGAGTTGAAAGTTACTCCATCAGCCCCTGTACTCATCTCAACCTTGCTTGAGAGACGACGTTGCAGAGTTTCCCTGTGATGATCTGTTGATGACGTTGCAGTGGTGGTGGAGAGACGAGGAGGTCTTGTAGAGGTTGAGATCAAGATTTCAGTGATGTCATGAGACTTGGATGCAAGTTGTGAGAGAAGGATTCATGCTAGAGATATCTGAGTGATACGGGAAGCCGGTGTAACAGCTGTTGCCCTTGAACAGCAGGTCAGGACAGGTTACAGCGCTTAGACTACTACAGAACGATGGGATCTGTTCTGCCATACTCTCATCTTCTGCAATACCGCTTTATGTTGTGTCGTATTCTATCAGCACTCTCCATGTTCTCGCCATCCCCACGCCCTCCTTGCTCCTACCGATGCCTTGAACTGATGTGGCCTAATATTCTGGATGCAGAGGACAAGAAGGTCGACACCGAGAAGGAGGAGGAGGAAGAGGAGCTCGACTGCAGGTGTGAACGCCTCTTTTCCTCTCTCCTTGTGAATTCTGGCCCATCTCATCACCTCTTTCTTGCAGCCACCCGGATGTCCTGAACAAGTACCAGTTTGCTGGGAACACGGCAAATGGTGGGTAGTTACTCAGTCACTCTCAAATTTCTGCCCACACCCCATGCTTGACCTCTATTCTTTGCATCTTGCCACTCTGAAGATCTGATGATGCTTGCAGCGGCTATCCGTGCTGTTGCCGCCGAGTGCAAGGCTGGCAAGAGCATCGCAGAGCTCTGCGAGCTTGGTGACAACATCATCAACGAGAAGCTCGCCTCGGTGTACAAGGGGAAGAAGATCGAGAAGGGAATCGCCTTCCCCACCTGCATCTCCTTGAACAACTGCTGTGGCCACTACTCTCCTCTCAAGGAAGATAGCATCGAGCTCAAGGAAGGCGACGTTGCCAAGATGTGAGTCCTTGACGCCTCTAGACAAGCTTCTCACACTTTGACAGCGATCTCGGCGTTCATGTCGATGGCTACGTCGCTCTCGTCGCCACCACTATCGTTGTTGGACAGACTGAGGTGACCGGACGTGCTGCGGATGCCATCATGGCGGCCAAGACTGCAGGAGACGTCATCATTCGCATGTTGAAACCAGGAAACAAGAACCACGCCATCACTTCCATGGTGGAGAAGGCGGTCGCTTCCTTCGGCTGCCATGCTGTCGACGGCGTTGTGTCTCATCAGATTAAGCGCTTCACCACTGACGGCACCAAGGTGATCACCAACAAGAACGTGCCTGGTCACAACATCGAAGAGTGCACCTTCGAGCAGAATGAGGCCTATGCCGTCGACGTCGTTGTTTCTACCGGCGAGGGCAAGTGCAGAGAGCTTGACACCAAGTGCACTGTGTTTAAGCGTGCACCTGATGCCAAGTACAACCTCAAGATGAAGACTGCCCGTGAGGTGCGTCAGGCTTCTCCTTGTGAATGTGTGGCTTGACATTATGGTTAACAGGCCTTGTTCAAGATCGAGAAATCTCATCCTAAGATGCCCTTCTCTCTCCGTGAGATCGATGACACGCGCACCAGACTTGGTATCACCGAGTGCGTGAGGCACGAGCTGCTTCAGCCACACCCAGTTTTGTACGAGAAGGACGGAGAGATCGTGGCTCAGATCAAGTTCTGCGTCCTCCTCATGGCCAACGGGCCCGTCAAGATCACTGGCTCCGACTTGCCTGAGCTGAACGCGAAGTCTGACAAGCAAGTGGAGGACGAGGAGCTCATCGAGGTCCTCAAACAGTCCATCAAGAAGAAGAAGAAGTCAAACAAGAAGAAGGAGGAGGAGGGCAACTAGGCCTTTGATACGCTGCTAGGTTATTGATTTCGCGCTTGATTAAACGGAACTGCATCTTACGTGCTTCACATGACAGCGAAAGCTAGGGAGGTCATTAATCTTGAGAAACTCCAGTTTGGAAACGAGCGGCTCACCGAATACTTAGTTAGAAACCGATTACTCAGTTAGAAACATGAACAAGAGGGAAAGAGCAAGCAAATAAGTGGAAGAGACCTGGTTCACTAACAGGCCCTTACATATCTGCTTCTTGTCTTCCTTACCTCTTCCCTGCCTCAGTTGTTTCACTGGTTCTGCGGTTGTCCACCTGAATCGTCAAATCTCCACACTGGATTTTGACAAGGATGAGGACGAGGTGGACGAGGACGAGGACGAGGACGAGAAGGTGGAGTTGGAAGTGGTGGAGGACGAGGACGAGGACGAGGACGAGGACGAGGACGAGGACGAGGACGAGGACGAGGACAAGGACGTGGTGAAGGACGAGGACGTGGTGAAGGACGAGGAGGACGAGGAGGACGAGGAGGACGAGGAGGACGAGGAGGACGAGGAGAAGGAGACCCGGGGGTGGGCAGGGGGGGGGGGGGTCGGAAGGAGGGTTGGCCGGAGGCGCAGAAAAGGAAAGGAGGTGCAGGACGCAAAGAAGGAGACGAGCAGGAGGGGTGTGATTTACCTGAATTAGGGATGGGTGGGGTGGGACTACCGACCCCTAAACATTCCCTACTACCCCATAGACCCTGTAAACATGCTACAAGTACCCCTGCCATCAGCAATCTATGTTGGACCCCCTGGGGCAAAAACCACCCCCTGTCACGAACAAGAACGATCGAACCCCTCCCCTCATCTTCTAAGTCGCACCATGCTGTCTTTGAGGAGGTAACAATGCTGCTCTCCCCTCCTTCATCTCCCTCCTCTCCCCCGCCGCTGCCTCCTTCCCCCCTCCTTTCCTCGCCCTGTTCTCTTCTTTCTATCTTCCTCTCTCCCTCCGTTTCTCTCCCCTCCCCTCCCCTGTTCACTTCTCCTCTTCTCCCCCTTTCTCTTCTCTTCTCTTCAATTCTCTTCTCTGCTCTGCTCTGCTCTTCTCTTCTCTGCTCTGCTCTGCTCTCCCTCCTCCCCTCCTCCCCTCTCGTTGTTTCCACTCCCTCTAATTCATTTTTCTCCCTCCTCTCATACTCCACTATCCAATCCTCTTCCTCTAATGCCCCTCGCATTCCTCCAACCCTCTCCTTGAAACCATTCTTCATATCGCCATAACCGTCTCCGCCTCATTGTCCTCCTTCCCCTCAACTCCTCCTTACTCCCCATATGTGTTCATCCTCTCCGTCCTCCCTTCTTTTCTTATTTTTGTGCTCCAGATCAATCTCCCTGGCTGCTGTCAGGGCTCGACCGCTTCGCTCTGGTCGCCATCCCGCGCTGAGGGCCTGGGGGCCAGCAGCTGCCGGGCCCAAGTCTGTTGCGATTGCTCGGTCATTCGCTACCGTGGGGAGCGAAGGAAGCGACTCGGACTTTGCGCCTAAAGCCAAGGCTCCGGCAGCCAGTGAGGGCAGAAACGTGCAGGCAGAGATCAAGAACCTGGTCTCGTCGCGCAAAGTGGTTCTCTTCATGAAGGTGAACCGCTCTCTTCTCTCCCTGATCTCTCTATGTGAGGGAGTAGCGAGGGAGGAAGAACTGCTCCTCAATTGCTGCTCCTCACTTGGCTCATCCCCATGCTCCTCTTCTTTGAGTCTCCCTCGGATCGATCACCTCCTTTCTCCTCCTCTCCTTCACCTCAATCGTTTGCTATCAACTTCTCCTTGTACTTCGTTTCTCATCCTCTCCTCACTCTTAGACTGTTTCCTCTCCTCTCTTTTGACTTCGTGGCAGGGAACGCCCGACTTCCCCATGTGCGGCTTCAGCAATAAGGCTGTGCAGATCCTCGACTTTCACAGGACTCAATATGGCGCATTCAACGTGCTGGAAGACATGGAAGTGAGGGAAGGAGTGAAGCAGTTCTCGTAAGCCTCTCTCTCTCTCTCTCTCTCTCTCTCTCTCCTCTTCTCTCTCCTCTTCTCTCTCTCTCTTCTTCTCACCACTGTGTTCCTCCTTTTGTCACTACTTGCTTCCTCTTTCTCTTTCTCCAGCTGATTCGTTCTGTCCTGCAGTGCATGGCCAACGATCCCTCAGCTGTTTGTCAACGGCGAGTTTGTGGGAGGCTGCGACATCATGATGGAGATGCATCAGAATGGAGAGCTCAAGCAGCTCCTCAGTGACGCGGGAGCTCTCAAGTGAAGGGCCCTAAGCCGGCATGCCATGTAGCATCATATATTGTACATCCCTAGTGCCAGCGGCGCCTGCTCCTCCTGTTCGTGAGCCTCCATCTCCTTTACCACCTCAAGGTTGGACGAGAAGCTATTGCGAGTTTTCTTCGCCTGCGGTCTCACACTCACGCATGGTCCCTCATTCCTTCCCACCCTCGTGTACCTTGTTTGCCTCCTCTCCTCTGCCGTCATGACATCTCTTCTCTTCCAGCAGCTGCAGCAGCTCGTCCATCTGCTCCTCCAGCGTGTTGAGCTCCTCGTCCTCCTTAGCCACGTACGCCAGGGCATAGGACTTGACATCCACGGCATGTGGTCGCTAATCAGCCCGTCAGATGGCGCGAGGGCCCCAGCAGCTCATGGCTGACCTGACGGTTCACGTCTGCAGGCAAGCTGACCGCCTCCTCTGCTGAAGCTCTCGACCTTGAGCAAGGATGTCACGTGATTCAGTAAGGGAGGTGCAGACCTCTTGTCCAGCTGCAGGCTGCGCATGGCAGCGTTCACCTCTGAGAGAATCTGCTGGAGACCGCGAACCTAGAGGGCTCAGAGTCAAACAGTTTCCCATGCGGACGGCTTCAACCTCGTCCACAAGCACAAGTTGCTCTTTCTCGCCCAATGGAGCCTGGTGATCGTAGATTCGTTTTCTCAACTCGGAATAGTTGGCTTGCAGCTGACACCAGAGTCAACGGTAGCAACTTGACACAGTTGCAAAAGAAGCAGAGACGACTCTCGAGCGATCTCTCACCCTCTCGTTAAAGATGGCGATGGTCTTGGCGAGCTCTGATTCATTCGTGACATCCAGACGTCTCTCCTGCTCGTCATCGTCAGCTCGTTCAAGTCACCGAGCAGGTCACTTGGTCATGAGAAGAAGCTTGACTGCAAGCAACTTAGAGAGACAGCACAGCACGAGTTTCACTCACTTGGCAGCCGCGTGTATCGAAGCCCCTTGGTGCTGCATTCTTCTCCCGTCTTCTCCTCCCTCTCCACCAGGCGGGTCAAATTCGCTTCTCTTGTTCTCGAGCTCAGCAAGCTCGGCAGTGAGCTGCTTGTGACAAGCAACAGTGAGGGCTCCATGGCAGCCTCTCCTACCACCTGAGCGTTGACAAGCTTCAGTGCGATGACCTTCTCCATCGATTGCAGCCAATCTTGCGGCATAGTCTTGAGCACCTGCCGCTGGTCATGCTCGCACATGGCACTCGCGACGGGACCTTGAGCTCTGCTCCTGGCACCATGTTTGCCACGTAGGACGCTCGTGCTGCGGCACTTCTACCTCGCCATGAGGCTGACTGGTCAAGATAGTGGCGGGGAGGCTCATTCTCCTTAGGGAGACCGCATGACGACAACACTTTGACAAGAGTCTGTTTGCTCACAGTGTCATAGGGATGACATGGGCAGGCGTCATGCCTGACCTTGTTTTGAGCCGACTCGCGATCCAAGGCGACAGACAGCTTCTCGATGGCTTTGATACACTTGTGAAGAGCATCGACTCTCATCTTGTTGCTCTTCCTACTCGCAAGCTTCTCCAACGAACTGAACTTGCCGGCCTTCTTGTCTTTGTCCCGCAACCGCACTACATCTTTCTCAACGTTCGTCTGCGCCATGACAGCTTGAAACGAGGTGGGGGTGGAGGGAAAAGGAGACGTCCATCCTCTTGTGGGGCTCAACTTCGACGGTGAAGTGAGTTCCTGCGTTGCCTGTCAAAAATTGAGTGAGGAGTAGAGGTCTGTCTCACCTTGCAGTAGAGAGAGTCTTCAGATACTTGGTTGACCTGCGATATCAAGCATGGTCATCATCAACCTGACATTGTTCACATGATCTAGTGTGGTACCGTTTCGTCCTTTGAAATTTCTTCTGAGAACTTCTAATGAAACAAAAAGATTCAATTTCGGGAATGACATAACTCTTATACGGACCTTCATGGCAATCTGCGCCTCAACGATTGATTTCTTGGCAAACAGAATGGTTTGATCATGGTCTACAGCAACGTCGTGGAAGTCAGGAGACGACGAGGAATCGGGTGCTGGGTCGCCATCTTTCTCGCAAAGCTTCTCTTCATCCTCGTGTTGCAACGGCAAGCCCTGTGCTTGCGTCGAGACCCCATCTGCCAGGCGTTGCATGAGCTCTCAGGCAACCTTGACAGAGCAAGCGACCGCTCAGAGTGATTCTAGTCTTGTGCTCGAGCGCCAAGTGCGCCTGCAGTCTTGCTCCTGCACATGAGAAGGAGAAGCAGGTCAGACGGAGCCGAGGTCACCTCCATCCACAGCAACAGCATCGCACTACTTGCGCTCTGCGGCCGCCAATCTTCTCCTCGGCTCGTCACGCTCGAAACTTGTCGGGGCCCGTGACTGGGCTGGAGGGACGGCAGCTCGTCAAGGCCGGCAGTGTTTGCAGGCCTGGCTGAGGAGGGGCGGAGAGCGACGCCTGTCGGGCATGTGAGACCCTCGGCAGCTCCTCGACCGCCTGCAACCTCTGCGCTCATGCAGCCATGCGTGCAATGAGGGCCCTGACCTCTCCTCCTCTCGCTTTCCTGAGCTTGAGCGTCCAGCAGACGAGCCGCTCTTGGGCCTGCAGCACATGCTAAGTGTTGGGTACACGTTGCCAGGGTTGAGCCACCTCTTAGCTTTCTTGGAGAACAAATTGACGATCATCGGTCACTATCATAGATCCTGAAACATTCTATGCTGATGCATCACACTAGGCTGAGATGAAGCTGCCTCTTTTCCATGCGGCCCTGGGCAGCCTGTCATGCCATAATCCCACACATCTGTCCGTTAGTTGCGCTCTCTCTCTCGTCTGCCTCTCTGCGATTTCACAACCTTCGCTTTACATGCTTTACGACTCGTTATCTTCCTTCTAATCTCAAGTTCACCAAGCAAAGCGTCTCCTGAGCCCTGTCCTGAGCGTTCTTGCCTCCTCCTCGCTTCATCTCCTCCTCGCTTCATCTCCTCCTCGCTTCATCTCCTCCTCGCTTCTCCTCCTCCTCGCTTCATGTCCTCCTCGCTTCATCTCCTCCTCGCTTCTCCTCCTCCTCGCTTCATGTCCTCCTCGCTTCATCTCCTCCTCGCTTCATCTCCTCCTCGCTTCTCCTCCTCCTCGCTTCATGTCCTCCTCGCTTCATGTCCTCCTCGCTTCATGTCCTCCTCGCTTCATGTCCTCCTCGCTTCATCTTCTCCTCGCTTCATGTCCTCCTCGCTTCATGTCCTCCTCGCTTCATCTTCTCCTCGCTTCATCTTCTCCTCGCTTCATCTCTTCTTGTCGCGTTCATCATCCACTGATTCTCTCATGCTCTTCTGCCGTTGCAACATTCTGAGGCGGCCCTCCCGACCTACTCACCCCACCCCTATATCGACCAGTCATACAAGCTTCAAAGGACCCCTGATGACTACCCTACCCACCTAATTACTTCATCCTACCCACCCATTTCCCACCACATTGCCGGATGGCCCGGCGGGCCCGCGGGTCTGAACTTCCGAGTTCGGAACGTCCGCCCGACGCCGAGCCGTTCACCCACCCCACCCATTGACACGGTCTTGCGCTCGGCACCAGGGGTCATAGTTATTCCTGGCAACCAGGGGGTTAGGGGTGTCGACGGCAGTGGTGGTTCGGATTGTAGGGTGGTAAATTGACCCGATATTATGGGAAAAATGGGGGTCAGAAGATAATTTTGCATGGGGTTGTGATTTATATGAGGGGTGGGGGTAAGCATTGAAAGGGTGGGGGTGTATTGTAGGCGGTGAAGATGGTGCTGCAGCGGTACCGGGCGAAGCAGGAGCTGGGGAAGGGAAGCTTTGGGACTGTGTACCTGACAGAAGGACGACGAGACAAGAAGACTTACGTCGTGAAGGTGAAGCTCTAGATGCCAGAGACATCATGGTCCTCTCTTGTTCGCCCGTGCGTTGTGGCTGACGCTCTTCTAACGACCTACTTGATCTCACGACTGAGTGATTGCCCAAAACAAAGTCCAGTTGACATTGGAATTTTAGGTAGTTGATAATCTAAGAGAAAACAATCTGAAAGTGCAAGAAATTCGTGTTATGATGCATCTAAAACATCGTAACATCATCGAGATGTGCGATTTTTACACTAGTGAGTGATTTTCCAAGGCTGCATTGAAGTTCTAATGACTATCGTAGGCAACAATCAGCTGTGTATTGTTATGGATTATGCTGATGGAGGAGATCTGCGAAACGAAATTGTAAGATCATGATCTGTTGAGGATGATTCAATACGTTAACGCTTGCTTGGCGTGGAAAGATCAAGGCAAGGGGTGCCAAGCAACACATTAACGAGGAGATCATCACGCTGTGGTTGATTCAGGTATGGCTGGCAGGGCTGTCTGCTTGGCGTCAGTCTTGTGTCTGCTTGCCGTCAGTCTTGTGTCTGCTTGCCGTCAGTCTTGTGTCTGCTTGCCGTCAGTCTTGTGTCTGCTTGCCGTCAGTCTTGTGTCTGCTTGCCGTCAGTCTTGTGTCTGCTTGCCGTCAGTCTTGTGTCTGCTTGCCGTCAGTCTTGTGTCTGCTTGCCGTCAGTCTTGTGTCTGCTTGCCGTCAGTCTTGTGTCTGCTTGCCGTCAGTCTTGTGTCTGCTTGCCGTCAGTCTTGTGCGTCAGGTCTGCGAGGCTCTCGACTACGCCCACCAAGAGCAAGTCATCCACCGAGACATCAAGCCCTCCAACATCTTCCTCATGGCCGATGGCAGGACGGTGAAAGTGGGCGATTTCGGCATCTCAAAAGTATTGGATGCTGGTAATGGTCGCCCTTGAGCTCAGCAAAACATCTCACTCACAACAAATCAAGTTGCAGGTCAAACAACACAGACTGTGGCACCAGAGCTTGAAAAAAGAGTCGGCACGAAACGGTTTTCACACCTATGGTTGAATTTCTATGATAAAACGTTGGATTGCTCAGGTACATGGCTCCTGAAGTTTATAACAAGCAAGACTACTCAAACAAGGCGGACATATGGTCTTTAGGATGTGTACTTTTCGAGCTCCTCACCTTGAATCACCCGACCTATGAGAAAGATAAACGAATATGGTTCGAATGGGTAATTACCCACTAGTTTCGCTGCTAACCATGTTTCATTCGATTCTTAACACGTATACCGTCAGATTCCTCAATCCTATTCGAAAAATATACAAGACATCTGCCGAGCCTGCTTATCTGAAAATCCTTCTAACAGGCCTTCTTCTCAAGCTTTGATTGTACGACAACAAACTTTGGATGTTGCTGCTGCTCTTCTTCTAACCATTGTCAATCAGGTCAAGCTTGCTACTCCATATCTAGCATCTCAAGTCATACAGTACGACTTCTTCAACGCCATTCAGTGGTATGACAAACGGCTGGCTGAGACACGCAAACAATATGAAGAACAAAGCATGTGCATCCGACAGTTCTTCCCTAACTTTGTCATCTCCACCCCTCCTACCTTTCTTCCCAATGCTGGTGCGTTCCTGCTGAGCTGACGCATGTCAAGTCTCTGATCCAACGCCTTGCAGATCACCGAGGGAGGAGTCAGAGCAACCCTGCTAGAGTTGAAACACCAAGGTAACGATAAGCCTCTGGTACCGCTCTGATGCTGCTTGCCTGCAGGCAGCAGGAGCCTCTGAAGCAACAAGAGCTGGAGCACTTTGCGATCCCCGAGTACGTGGAAGACACATCGGAGAGCGACAAGCGGATGGAGGATGAACAAGGGCAGCCTGAAAGCAGACCCGAGCTCAAGTCCAACCTCAAGCAACCGCCAGCCTCTGAGCTCCCAGCCGAACCGAAACCCAACGGTGGAGTCGATGCTGGCATTAGACAAGAGTCGAGCACACATGAACTGTCTCCTTCCAAACTCAAAGCCAAGGAAAGTGACAGTCACAGTCAACCATCTGATTCGAAGCTATCAGAAACAAGTCTGAAAGAAGAATTGCCACGAAGCAGCAAACCACCAGATAAATCAATGGAACAACCTTTGAAAGACGATGATAAAGTTCAAGCAGCATCAAGAGCAGCCTCGTCGAAACCGGTGGCTGAAGCCAAAAACACACCGGATGTCGTTGAAAATAGCAGTAAGCTCGATAGTCCCAAAAGCACCAGCACCAGCACCAGCACCAGCACCAGCACCAGCACCACTACCTTACGATCTCCTAACGACAAGACGCGTCAAGACAGGTCTGACACAACCAAGCCCGTGCTCTTGTTCCACGAGCAGAAGCGGCAGCAGCTGATGATGGAGGAAGAGACAAAACAGAAGAAAGAGCCTGATGTGCGACCTGATGCAGACAAAGGTCAAAGTGATGAGAATGTGCACAAACAGCCGTCAGAAGCCACTGCAGCACGACAGTCCGATTCAACAAACCAAGGCATACAACAATATGTGCAAGGTGAAACTCAAAATGAAGTCGAGGAGACGGAGAAGGTCAAAGCTAGCAGCAAGGTTGAACAAGTCGAAAGAAAACATATCGAAGGAACGGCAATAGATCAACAAGGGCAGAGCAGCGGACAAGAAGATTCTCTGTCGAATGCCTGGAAAGAAAGTCCAGAGACTGATGTTTCTTATAAGGTCAGCTTGCGATGTTACTTTCTTGAACTGATTCAAATCAGGTGCTGGTTGACAACAGCGTTCAGAAGGTTGAGAAAATCGACAGCAATACAATGATGCAGCAAGAGTTGGTAAGCTTGGTTGTTGGCATCATGTTGTATCACACTCGTGTTGAACAGCCCTCTACCTTGTCGAATCAACCATCCAAGGACATACCATTCAGGGTACTCAACATCAATTTCTTGAGGTTTCTTCTGCCATTCTGATCCTGACTTCATTTTTTGTTTACAATAGATGCACATTTCAAAAGAGATCGGGACAAGGTAAAGTTGCGAATCTGAAGTCAGGTTTCTGATAGAAGGGGTCACAGAGATGCCGTTTATGAAGCATCTCCTAGAGGTAAAATGTTTTTCTTTTCTTCCTTCAATCTTTTTTTAAAAACATCGAGTTGCTTAGTGATTGAGTGAGCGTGACGGTTTCAGGTGCACTAGTCAATCACGATCTACCATACAATCCAAATGTCAACGCGGCGATTTTCTCTTTCACAACGAACATAGGAGAGAATCAACCAAACCCTCAGATTGCAAAGACGAGTGTCTCCGAAAGACAAACACAAGACGGAGGCAAACGCGAAAAAGTCCAGAATGTTGTGACGGGTGTATGGGAGGGCATTGCCGAAGGAAGAATCACGAGGAGCGCCTCCGACTCAGCGGACGAGCCATCGCCTCCAGCGCAGAAGCCGTTCTCCTTGCTCTCTCACAACTATTCTGGTCTGCTCTACGGGCACAGCAACGTGCCCAGTGTCGCTGAGTTGTCAACTCGAACTCAAGAAGACCTCTACGACATGAAGTTCTCGCAGTCCAGCAAGCAGGAGGAGAGCAGGCGAGAGGCTGTGCTGCCCCCGTACCCCCAGATGAACTTCAGCCCTTCCTACCACTCCACTCGCTTCCGAGGCGGAGCAGATGAAGTCGAATACAGCAGCCGAAGCTCCTTACCTCCTATGCCGCCATCCTTCGCCGACGACGTGAAGAGAACGTAGGTTTCTTTCCCTCCTCCTCCTCCTCCTGACTCTTGTCGCCTTGTCAGGAATCAAGTCAAAGATGACTTTGGGACGCCCCAGCAGAGTGCGAGGTCGTCGCCTGCTTATGAGTACTTGAAGTCGACCATGACCGGCGCCAAGACTGAGGGGCAGCAGCCGATGCCTTCAGACTTTCAAACGATCCTGGCGAACCTCGAGTCTGAACGAAACCGTTTCTCATCGTACAGTCAAAGCCCCGTCGTCAGCAGTCGCATCGGAAGCTCCTTCGACTCGGCCAGTCGGCGCATGACGTATGGGCAGCAGACCCCGGGGGTCTTACGAGCTGAGCCCGGAGATCGAACGTTTGATGCTGCCCGGGACATGACGGGAGCAAACTCGAGCAGGCCGCGTGCGTTGGATGCCAACACGTCGGACGTTCTGAGCGAGCTGGAGAGAGTTCGGAGTGGACTCCACGCGTCACTAGCGGCAGCTGGGGGAAGCAAGTCGGGAGAGAGGACAAACGACGACCTTTCGAGTCTGTGGAAGAAGTATCAAATGAAGTATTGAACCCACCGAGTCCCCGATCAGACGAGACTCGTTTGTCGTGTCTCGCTTCACTCACTCAGAGCTGGAAAATGGCGTCGATTGGCAACTCGTACTGATGGGCCATGCGGAGATTCCTCTTGATCCTGTGCGAGTGGAGCCTCTCAGAGGCAGCCGAAGATCTGTTGTTTTCGTTGTTGGTGATCCCCTGCTGGGGCTCCATAAGCTGCGGCCTGTCACGATGGTTGACATGAAACAAACGACTTGACCCGACGAGCACCTGGCAGCTGGAGTCGACGAGCTCGTAGCTGGAGCAAGAGGAAGCTCGGAATAGAAGGAACCCTGGAGGAGGGGGGATGAGACGAAAGGGAGAGGGGAGGAAGGAGAAAGTTGCGAGTCACCTGATCCTCCTGAGAGTCGTAGATGTTCAAGTCAATCTGTCTCGACATGTTGAGCTCCTTGTCTCTCTCCAGTGCCGTCTGGTACTGCTCGTACTCCAACTTCGCCGACTGGATGTAGTTGTCGAACGCCTGAATCCCTTCCATGTAGTTGATATCCCTGGCGAGAGGCACTGAGCTCCCGCCATCTGTCGCCTTGGATTCCGAGTACAAGGGGCTCGTTCCTCTGCTTCACAAAGTGAGGGGCGATGGTGAAGGGCCTGCAGGACCTGGTCGACGGCGCCGCATTGACTCTGCTGGGCATCGTTGATGTCACGTCTGTCAACTTGTCAGCCATGGGGAACCAGCGCGAGTCTCATCACTGAGAGTCTTGGCCAAGTCATCTTCGCGCAGGAGAGACGACTTTGCTAAGGGAAGAGCTGAGGAAGTCAAGAGATCAAGTCGGGCTGACCTGTCGATTGGTCTTCTGACGGAGGTTGCCACAGGCTGGGGATCTTTCCCGGTGACTGAGAGGCAGCAGAAGGGACAGGGTCAAGAAGATACAAGACGTTTCAAGCAGCACCAGCGAATCCTTCGGTTCCTTCGTCTGACCGTCGAGAAACAACTTTGCACTGACCGTTGTATCATTCTCCATCACAGTCTCCCTATCGTGTACCTTGCAGTCACGCTCATTGCAGCCGGTCTCACTGGCTCTCTGTAAGCAGAGCAATAGTCAGTAAAGCCGATGAAAGAGAAGCAACAACTCATGAAACAATGACACGTTATCATTTCGTACACTAGCTTGCTTGTGGGAGGAAGAGAGGAAGCAGGAGGAGAAGGCGTCCTCAAGCGAGAAGTGTTGGTGACAGCTGTAAAGTTGTTACTCGAGCGTGGCGAGAAGCACGATCTGTCAGAGAACCTGTGGAAAACGGTCTAAGAGGTCTGTCTTGCTTACACGCCTCTCTGCGCAGCTGCAATGCGGGTGACTCAAGTAGAAGAATCTCTGGAGCTCACTTCGACTTCTTTGACGCAAGTGATCATCGTCATCAGGCGCGTGAAGATTGTCAACGCTCTGAGGGTGGCACGAACTTCTGCACGTCAACCGCTTGTCATCAATCTTGGAATCAGCTGATTCAGAACACCTTCGAAACTTGCATGGATGATCGTCCAGTACATCAACAGCTCGACCTGTTCAATGTTGTCGATTTGTCCCTCAACTCCGCAAGTCTCACCACGAAAAGTCCAAGAGACGCGAGAACGACGCAGGAGAAAGAGCAAAACCACACTGAACGCATCGTTACACGCATCTTCCGATCATAGCCCCAGTGAGGCAGAGGAGCTGCTAGTGAGAGCGCAACATCAAAACATACCCTTGCGAGTTCTCCGTCTGCATGCAAGGTATGCGAAGGTGAGGAATCCTGACGCACGTCAGGCAAGCATATCGCGTCATGATCCCTGGCTGCTCACCAGACAAGACAGCGACAGCAGAAAGGGTGAGGTGGGCCCACCACAAGCCCCTGTGAGGGATTGAACCCAGTGCGAGCATCACAAGGCGACTCAACTACCTCAGGTGTGGAGTTGACTCTGTCGGGAGAAAGACGACAGGTCAGAGCAGAACTGAGATCGACTATGGAGACCTTGAGCTTCGATCCCGAAGAAGTAGACGTTGAAAACAGCTTTTCGGTTTGAACGAAACGGTCAGAAATCAGAGGCAACTTTCATGATGTCCAGGGCACCAGATGTGAAGAGAACGTCAAGTGCGTTGCTCATGCCGCACGCAAATAAACCAATGACTGAACAAACGTCACAGGTATCGCAGAGAAGTTCAAGGTGCTGACATGGTATGGAGTTCGAAGAAGAGGAGCCCGCGCCCGATCTTGAAGACATTCATCAGCGCTCAAGATTTTCACAGTGACACATGATACACCTCTGAGGGCGATGGCTTGGCTTGTCTCTGCCTATTTCCTCGTTATGTTGTGTTATAGAGCTTTCGACGTGCGCGGTGTTGACGGTACCCTTAGAACTCGTAGGACTACCATTCCACAACACAACAGGTAGAGTATGCTTTCTTTGCTGCACTTGAAGGTTTTCATCACGAGAGAGCTGTTGGCAGTTGAGTTTCAATCTCAAACTTTGAAGCAGAGAAGGGTTTCATGCTTACCGATGGATTCATCTTGGAGGAAGCAAGATGTAAAGCTACCTCCTTGATGAACAACGCAGAGATCTTCTTCGATCTAGTTCCTCAACATCTTTCGGCTCCTCCTCCTCCTTGTTCTCTTCTCCTCTCCTTCCTCACTCCTGCAGGGTCCGAACATGACGCCTCGGGGTTTGAAAAAAAACATCAAATTAACGGACAAGAGCGGGGATGAGGGCCTGATGGGAGGAGCCCTTGTTTGGAAGGTTATGAGCCACTGACAACGCCCGAGTCGGACGATCATGGCGACCGTCCGACAGAGGCTGACGCTCAAGCTATTGCATGACACGAGCAGCGGTCATGAACAAGGGGAACTCAAGAAGGAAGTGAGAATGAGAGTATGACAAAGACTACTAACGATGTCAGTTTCTTGAACGTTTATGAATGACTGACTATGAAAGGACTTCGGAAGGAGACCGTGACTACTTGACTCAGGCAACATCCATGAGCAGGCCGACGCCTCCGAGGATCCACTTGGAAGGAGGAGACTTTGTGCGCAGGCCGGCATTGAAGACAAAGGTGGGGCCTCTGTCTTGAGTCTTGTAGACAGGGCAGAGGTAGGTATCCTTGGGCTCTACCCCCGTGAACATGGCAGCTTTGATGAGGATGACGGGCATCTTAGCGAACAACTCCTTGGGGCGAGACTCTTCGATGGTCCCTGACTTATCGTCCCATCGTGCTCCTTCCATGAAGAGACCATGCACGAACGCTCCGTCTTTGCTGGCGGCGTTGATTTCCTCAGCTGTCTTCTTGGTCACTTCGGTTTGAGTGACAGTCTTGTCGAGGGGCCAGTCATTCTTTCTTGCGGTCGTTTGCATCACTGACGTCAGGAATGACTGAGGGTTGAACAGTCCAGAGATCCAAGTCGACTTGGGCAGACTCATGTCTCCAGTCCAGTCTGACAACTGTTTCTGTCTTGCAAGGAGGTCAAGGATCCACGTCCCTAGGACTCTCTTGGATGGGTAGCCGTATTTATCCCAACCTGAGGGCCTCACTCCGTTGGCTAGCGCAGACATCAAGCTCTCCATGTTCTCAGTGATTTGAAGGTCCCCGCGCAGACCGAGGTCGAGCTCCTGCAGCGAGCTCTTCATCTTCTGGATCAACGTCTGCATCCTCTCGATCTCTTGCAGGAACACGTTCACGTACGGGGTCCGCTCCTCTACTCGCTCCAAGATCTCCACGATCTCAAAGGAGTCGGGCAGCTTCTCCACGATGTCGTCCAGCTGCATCTTGGCTTTCTCAGTCAGAGACAGTCCGCCCATCCCGGCGGACCCGCGAGGCTGCAGCTCCTGCACGTTCCTGAACATGGTCTCCGCCTGCATCAGCCGGAACCCGATCTCTGCGTTGGGATGAAGGCCGAAGGCTGTCGGCGACTCTTGAGGGAACGTCGTGTCGATGTGCTCCAGGATGTCCTTGGCGTTCCCTGAGTTCTGAGGCGTCTGAAACCCTGGGAAGATCTGGAAGCCTTCGAGCAAGTCGTCGTGCATGTAGCCCATGAGGTAGGTGGTGACCAGGCGGCGGTCAAAGTGATCTGTGACGTGCCCGCCGTACATGATCTCACCGAAGATGTACCTCAAGTCGTCCCAGGGAACCTTGGTGTTGGTTTCAAGGTAGTTCATCGCTACTTGTGCACAGCTCGTCAAGTCACCGAAGTTGAACGGATAAACTCTGTTCCAGCCTTGCGGTCCAAACTTCTTGCGCTCAATGGCGACCGCATGAAACAAGCAAAGCGCAAAGGTGATCGACTTCAGTTCACCAGGTTTTGCGCTGGACTCAAAGAAGTCGTCAGAGAACGGAAGCCAGTTCTTCCTGAGGTTGGGACCCAACCCCTCCGGTGGCTCGTTGGTCAACTTCACACACACTTGCAGAATGTTGATAGGGAGTTTGGCTGGCTCAGCGGATAGAAACATCCTGAAGTCGTCATGAGCACCTTCGAGGTCGTCGCATCTCTTCTCCAAGTATCCTCCCGTCCACTTGGGAGTCAGGTGAATGTTCTGCAAGAACGCCCATCCTCCATTCTTGAAGGAGCTCTCAACGGCCCTCTCTGCCACGGGCTCTTGCCCCTGACCCAGCGAGACCAAGGAGAAGTTCCCGTTGTCAAACGCGATCCCGTATTGCTTTCCCAGCTTCTCCGTGTCTTTGACGGGATCTACCCCAGGAGAGAGGATGAAGAATACCTGCACAAAACATCAGACGAATGCCTTCAGCTGACAAGGGGGAAGCAGGCGAAGAGAGCACTCTCTTACAGGGGTTTGGGGTGACACGTCCGAGTAGGACTTCTCCAGGCTGAAGGCTTGCGATGTCACATACTTGGCTCCCATGATGTTCTTGACAAACGACGTGAGAGCCTCGCTCATTCGATCTGTTCTCAGAGCCCTGATGATCAGCAGCTTCTCGAATTCTGGCAGTTTGCGCCAGTCTCCCGGCAGCGCCTGCTCCTCCGGCCTCTCCAGCTCAAACCATTCCCGAAATCGCTTTGACGATCCCACCAGGTCGTCCGGAAACTTCTCGAACACCTCAAAGTTTTTCAACGAGTTGCAAGTCAGCCACGACGCATCATCGAGCCACTCGTTGAGGGGGTTGTCTATCCCCGACGCTCTTGGCGCCTTGATGAGAAACTCAAACATCTCTGGGATCAGATCTCCTGATCTTGCAAGGATCTGGAAGCAAAGCTGGCATGCAAACACCAACTTATGACGCTCAAAGAGGCCCTGCAAACAAATCAATCTCTCGAACCCCTCTCAAGTCATCTCTTACCTGAGATACATAAGAGAAGCATTGATAGCAGGAGGAGTCTATCAACTTGTTGACCCTGTCAGTCAGGTTGGTCTTGGCTGATTCTTCATTGCCTTCGGCATTCTCTTCTGATGCGCCTTCTTGGTCTGCAGCATCCATCCCTTTCTTGAAGATGGTAACGAAATTGGCCATAGAGAAGCGATACATGTGATCGAGCACCCACAGCTGGTCTATCAGGAAATAGGTCAAGGCACCCCGTACAGCCACAGGAATGTATGCCTTGCGCGCATTCGCTATCACCACCTCTGTCTCTTTCGCCACCTTCTGTTTGGCTTGAATCTCAGTGGCCGTGACTTTAGCCTTCTCAAGGCCCTCAATCAACTCGATGTCCTCCAGGATGTCCCCTTGTGAAGTGCTGAGACGATAGAGCAACTCGTCCTCCAACTCCTTCAGCATGAGCTTGAAGCTGTTCTGCTGCTCGATCAACATCGTCTTCTGCTCTTCCAAGTCAGGCCTTTCTTTGTTCACAACCATTCCAAGCAGCTGCTCCTCTAATCCATCCGATGTTATCATGAAATTGATCAAAGTCGTTTGAGCAGCGATTTCTGGTTTGTAATGCGGGTTGCTCAGCTTTGTCTGGATGTACAACTTGAAGTTAGGGTCGTACTCCACCTCCTTGTCTCCAAGTTTGATGAGCAGAGCACGGCCACGGCGGATGGTAGCTCTCATCAAGACAGGGTCCAGCACAGCATCGATCTCCTCGCGGATGTTCTCAATCATGATGGCCTCTCCATTCTGAATGGCGACCTCTACCTGACTCAGATATTTGGCCTGCGTCAGTTGAATGCATTTCATCTCCCTCACTGTGGACTTGGCAGGATCAGGAACGAACTCTTTCTCCTCGTCCCAGTCCTCTGGCTTCTGCTCATGGATGACTTCGGTGTGCTTCCGTTTGATCCACTTGATTCCCTGGATCTGTGGGTCGATGAGCAGCGGCCAGCGCTTGCAGTTGGCTATGATTGCGCCGTTCTGGATAGAGATCGTGTCTGCCGGAAGCCCTTCACCGTTCCACCGAGCTACATCTGAGTCATCACACAATATGTTGAGTGGGTGAATGCCTGCTGTCATCGGAATCTCCTTGGCTATCATGTCAGGCAGCCATATATCGTCCACTAGCGCACTTCGAAACTTAGCGTTGAATGCTCCAATGTATGAAACAAATGCAGACGCAATGAGCACATCTCCAACAAACTGCGCTTCTTGTTGATCGAAAGACTTTACTGCCTCAGTCCACCTGACATTTTCATCAGCCAGACCATTCACGAGCCTGGTAGCCAAGTCAGCTTTTCGCTGAGTCTTCTCAGCAGCAGCAATGGCTTCATTCTTTTCTTGAGTCGCAGCCTCGAATTGATCGTTCAGTTCTTGAAGTTTTGCTTCCAGGCCAGCGACATGCTCGCGGACGGCAGCGAGTTTTGTATTTGCATCTTCGAGCTTGGTATTGGCCTCACTCAGCAGTTGTCTTTTTGGTTCAACAACTTCGTAGATCCTGTAATATTTCACAATGTTGATCACCCATCCACACATTCCAGCAGCAGCAGACGATTTCGATTTCATAGTCTCCACGTTGAAGGTAGGTTTTGAGAACAGATTCTTCTCGATCCACTCACAGGCAACGACAGGGGTGTTGTCTTTGTCAAAGTTGATCAAGGCCGACAAGAACTGATCGACGTTGCCCATCAACTTCTTCGCTGCACCCCAGGAGACATCTTTAGGGATCTTACCCCCACCCATCAAGACCATCACACCTGGAAGCCACGTCACTACCATCAAGCAACACATCTCAAGGCATATCACCTGCTGTCACGTCGTCGACTCCTGCTGGAGGAGATGCCAGGGCCTTCAGTTCAGTGAGAGACTTCTTGTCCAACGAGTTGAGAGCCTCGATGGCGGCTTGAATGATGGGCTCAGCAGCTGCCATGTCTTTCTCGCATTCGGCTTGAAATGCTGTCACTTCTTCTGCGATCTTGGCACACTTCTTCTCCTCCTCGGTTGCGATAGCCTTTTGCTCACCCGCTGAGTTCGTTTCTTGAGCCACTACTTGCAGCAGTTCGTTCGTAGACGTCTTCTTTTCTTCCACCAAAGCCATGTCCTTGATCAGGTTCTCTTGCAGCTCAGCCACTTGCTCTGCAGCTGAATTCATCTTCTCAAGGCCATTCTCCAAGCGATCTTTCAAGACGTGAATCTTTTCTTTCTTGTCGTTCAGCATGAATTTATACAGCGAGATGAGGTCAAGGAAGCTTTTGGGTGTAGTGTAGTTGTACCTCCGCTCACTTGCCAAGTATTCTTCTGACTTGATGTTGACATTGAGGTGGACATATGCCATGTGCTTGGCGACCTTGTCTGTATCCTCGGGTTGGATACCATCGACACCCTTCACAAATCGATTTGCAACTGACACAAGGGCTTCCTCTGGCCATGGATGAAAGTAGTCAAAGGTCGTGCAATTAATCAACGCCGGGAATTGTCGCGCTCTTACACGGAACTTGTCTCCAACCTGTCAACAGTGTTATATTAGACAAGAAAGTTGCAAATGAAAACTTACCGGTGAGAAACATAGGCATAGATGTAAATACTTGCGACTCTTCTCGATAAAAAATTCCCACAAATTTTCAGGCGTTTCCATTACTCCAGCTTGCTTTGCGTCATTACGGACAGAGTTGATGAATTCGTCTTTCACATCCTTGGTGAAAACGTCGGGAATATTCCCTGAAGCCAACATGTCGTTGAGAAAAACCATCATCCTTTCGTTCACGATCTGTCCATCTGTGAGGATGAAGCAAGTTCCTATCGACTTGCAGGCAGCTCGAGTATAAAGGTAGATCAGGTTGTCACGAAAGTCGTTCATTCCGTATGCTGCGGTAACCGTTATCTGAAAGAATTCGTATCCGCAAATGAATGCGCTCAGTTTGGAAAGACTCTGCTTTCCGCTGCCGCCAACGCCAACCAACAGAGCGTTTCCTCTTGGCTTATCAATCACTCTTGTGGTTCTGCAAACATGTTCGATAGCCATGGTGAAGAGAACGAGATCCATGACGGCGTTTGTTTCATTGTACTCCTTGAGCTTGTCCTGCATAATGCTTGATAACTTGTCTTCATTGTCGATGGGGCAATAGGGCCGATAATCATCACTTTCTCCAGGGGTTGTAAACGTGGTGAAGATGTTGGGCTTTGCCATCAGCTTCTCCATTCCGAGACTTTCAAAATACTTCTTGGTGACATTACTTTGCATTTCAAAGAACTTGTTCACATCCTCCTCCACAATCATGCGGTCGGCAAAAACACGCTCCGATTCATGAAGCCACAGTCTGACTACCTGAAAGGCATTGTTCATGTACTTAGCGTCTGATCGTAGTAAGCCTTCGAAGATGTTGCCAACATCACGAAGATTGAAGATGTAATGGAACTTGACGGCTGTGGGAAAGAACGTGTTGGCAACCAATGTCAGCAACTCGATGGATGCTTTCGTGATATCATTGCATTTGGATTGAACGTCTGGTGAAAATGACTTGAAATGTCCCGACAGAATGCTGCTAAAGATGTACTGAAGGCTTTCTGCTGAAGGCATCTGCACCGAGTAGGTGCAGTAGGATCTCTGTAGACGTGGATCGATGTAAAACGAACCAGCAGTGGGGTTCAGGCAGGACACGAATTGAACGTTTTGAATGTCTCGCCAGGTCAATTTGTCACGAGAATACCATCCATCATAATCGAACAACTGGCGTAGAAGAGCAATAGGCTGCTGTGTGCCATATTTGTCTACTTGAGGCATGTTGATATCATCAATGAAATACACCATCTTCTTGGTTCCAACTGGACCAAAGGTACGTCCAGTCTTCTTTTCAAGCACAGATTCCATTGCGCTCTGCAATAACATCGAATCTGTGAAACAATTCAGGTTAATGTTCATATACGTATAATTTTCCGTGTCCATTCCTCGCAGATAGTCATTCATTATCGTTGTCTTGCCTGTTCCTGCTCCACCTACAAACATACAAGCGTGTCTGTTCGGAAGCAGCAGCTGCAGCAAGTAACTAAGTCGCTGCGTCTCCATCGTGGCAACATAAATGTTGCCGAAGACAAGTGTAGGGTCATGATTGTATTCTGTTACCTTGGAAGTCCATTGAATGAATGGGCTTGTGTATATCTCGTTCTCAAGCTTCAAAGGAAAAAGTTCCTCACTAACACAGTAGTCAAAGATGCTTCCATCCTCTGGAAATCGAATGGTCTTGAACTCATCCCTCCACCATCTGTCGAAATTCTTCCTGTGGTCCACTTGCTTGTCAGTGAAAGTTGCTCCTCCTATCGCCCACATGGCTCCGAAAACAAAGTAGGACTCAAGGAGTTGAAACGCTGACTCCTGACCCATAGATTTGCATTGTCCAGCAAACGTGTCTCCGTTTCCAAGGATTCCTTCCAAGATATAACAGAGATGTTGCACCCGGCAAATCTCAGGTAATGGAACTATCGTTGAGCAATTCTTACGCATCCACTCGAAGCATTTCGCAACGTAGGTATCAAACAACTTTTGCAACATGGTCCTCTCTGTTTCATACTCACGGTTTGCTATCCAACTGGCGACGAAAGGATTCCATCCTACGTCAGTGTCGTTCATGAAGATGACTCCACCTCGAGAGACTGTGGCTGGAGAAGCTTCCCTCATGTTTTCAATCTCAAGCAGGAGACGCATGGGTGGGGTCAAAGGAATCCTTTCATTGCTAGCCAGAGTCAAGGTCTTGTTGTCATCCATCACAGTGTTCATTGATTCGATCCATTCCGCATCTATGTCTCCATCAAGCACAAGATACTCAGATTTGCAGGTGAACGTGTTCGCTAAATCTCGAAAAATTTGCGAAAGCAACCCGTCTTTCCATTCTCTCGTAACAGGATGAATGTATCCATACAACTCGTTTCGGGTAACAGACTTCGGGTTCAAGACATTGATAGTGGCCTTCTCTCCGAATAAGTTTTGGGCTTTAGCTAACGTCTTGATCATTTCAGACTTTCCACAACCAGCTGGACCCAGCACAAAGACAGACCAACGAACAAAAGCGATTTCTCGGAGCTGCGAAACTTTGAGCACGAAAACATTCTCGGCCTGCAGCATCAATGCCTTTGCAGCCTCTACGATCTTCTCTTCAAAGTCCATCTCCCTTGCTCTCACAACGTGCTCTCTTTGTTTGGGGAACAGATCGTCGATCATACCCACGAATATCCCAACATCGTCTGCGACAAGTTTCCCCAAGTTGAAGTCCCTCAACGCGCGAAGTAGAACACGATCTTCCGAATTGTTCCTGTCAGCTCTTCGCATTCCACCAGCAACGTTGAGAGTGGTTTTGACAGCCCTCAACTTCCAGTCATAATGCATTTGAGCGGAAAGTAATGCCTCACTTAACCTGTATAACATCATGAACTTTCTGGCCAAAATTTTGCCCTCAGAATATCCTTCAGACATTAACATGATTTCGCAAATTAAGTCCATATCGGGAACGATCATGGCACAAGGTCTAAACAATGCCTTGACGCTTTCTGGCAACTCAGTTCTTCCCGCATAACCTGGATTCTGAAAAAAGAAAGTCAGTTTTGGTGAGAGAGAGAAGCGTAGATGATATAAAACGGGATGTAATTCCTGTGACTCACCATGGTAATGAATGCACAGCAGTAGGGCGAGTCATTCAAGACGATATCTTCCTCTTCAAAAATGAATCGAGGTTTCTTGGATCTGATCGCATCGAGTATCGTCTTGTACTGAGTAGAAACGACTGACAAAACGGAAATGTCGATCCTGCATCAAGAAGTCATTCTCCCTACAACCCTCTGCTACCATACCTGTTGAACTCATCGAAGCATCCCCATGCTCCAGCTTGTGACAAGCCTTTGAAGATTTGACCCATGGACTTGTAGTCCATTTGATCCGAACAGTTAAAGACGTAGACCATAACTCCCAAGGCTCTTCCCAAATCCTTGGTAGTCTCTGTCTTTCCTGTTCCTGCAGGACCAGCTGGAGCGCCACCCAAGATGAGGCGCATTGCTTGAGTCAGAGTGATGTAACATCTGTCCGTCAGAGGAGTGACAACGAGGCAACCACAATTTCCGGTATACTCGTAGCCGAAATAAGTGACATAGTCACAGATCTCAATCCTCACCACATTGATTTTTTCATCCATGTGGAACTTCAGCTGCGACATCCACGCAAATGCTTCTTTGGTTTCAGCTTTGGAATCAATCAAACCAATAACCACATCACGTGCATGCACATCCAAGGTCATGAGCATGATAATCTTCTTGCGATCATTCGATGTCAAATCAGTCAAGATAAGTTCAGCATACTTAGTCAAAATGTCAATCTGTTTTTTGTTGTAGTCTCTGAGAGCATTTTCATTGCCTTCTTCCAGCTGATCAAAACTCCAGTTAACGTCTTCGGTATAGACGATACGGCAGACCACTTGGACAAGCTCTGCACACCAGTCAAAGATGAATTCGTGTCTCGGTTTCTCATCGAACGCGCTGACGCATTCTTGCATTCTCAACTTCAACGCATCGTGCGTATGGTTGGTGAGGTTGAACAGCCAGATCTCGACAGCTCCCTCACAGACGAAGCTATTATTCCATGGCACATACTCTCCCTCTCCCGAATACATTCCAATCGCAGTTTTTGTTGGAACTCCTTCCTTGTCCTTTTGAAATTCTAGGGTCTTGATGTTATCAAAACACTTCGGAAGATGTTTCAGGATCAGTTGAGGGTTGCTTCCCTTACTCAAAATATCAAGAAGATCTGCAGATGCAACAAAGTAAAATCTTGGGTATGCTACCCTCTTTGTTTCCAGATAATCTGCAAGAGATTTCTCACATTTTTCCAAGTTAGAAAGCATTCCCTCTATGTTTTCCAATCTGCCTTCGATGTTGCAAGCGTTCACAGCATTTACCTCATTCACTGCTTCCTTCATGAGATCCTTCCATTGCGCATCAACGCTATCAAATCTTTTGGAATCTTCAGGTAGCTGAACACGAATGTCTGCAGATCCAATGAAGATTGATTGAAGATTTTGCCATTTGCCCTGAACTTCTTTCCATGTTGATAGAACTACGTCGACCATTCCAAGTTTCTTTTGCCAATTACTAACCTTTTCCTTGAATTCTGGATTGCCCTGTACATACTTAGAGCTCTGAAGATTTTGAAGTTGTAGCGAATTATCTTCAAGTGCTTCCATGACAGTCTCATCAACTGAAAGCAAGAACAAATCCGCATTTTCACTATCCGGTGGAAACGACAAATTCTGGTTTTTCCATGTTTCAGACAGCTTTTGCAACTGTTTTTCAATTGTCAACTCCTTTTGAGCGCGATCGACTATTTCGAGTACGTCATCTTCGAATCTATGCAGCTCGAGGTCAAGCATACCACCGAAAGTGAAAGAGTCATCCATCTTGAATTGAACCCCACACGTCTTCATCAATTGATTCCAGTGTCGCTCCCTCATTGCTGGATGGTGCAACTCTTCCACGAGAGGAAGTGAGGTCCCCATATTCTTCACAGCATCTTCCAGCCCCTTGTAACAAGGCCAATTCTTGACCATCTTGTCACAGGCTTTGACCTCCTTTTGAAGCTTTTTGTTCTCTTCCTGCAAATTTTCCACGTTGATATCGTCCCATTTTGTTTTCCTCCATTCCGAATAGATTGTCTGTACCATACAAATGACATCCCAAACTCGCTTCAGTTGAACGGAATCCTTTTCACATTGATTGATCTCTCGGTATTCAATCACGTAGAGCTCAAAGAGTTCCTGCAACTCATTCAACGATTTAGCAAGTCCTCTCATCTCGGAGACAGATGTAAGCGGTGCTGTTCGCCCATCTTCGTAAGTGATGGTCAAATCATTCGGCCCATGGTGAACAGCATCTATCATTGCGTACGCTGCATTGTAATTGTCTTGATATTCAAACGGCATGTGCTTACGGAACGCCTGAAAGAACGACTGAACCCTGTCCTCAAATTCCTTTCCTTCTTTCTTCAACTTGTCAGCTTCACGACTCTGATTCTTTGCTTGTTTTTCCTTTGTGACAACAGCCTTCTTCTTGAGGTTATTCCATGAGAGCGGTGTCTCTTCCAGCAATTTGAGTGTTTCTTCGGGAGTTTGAATGGAATGCTTTGCCAGCAGAGAGACAGTCTGTTTCAAGGGATCAAACATGGCATCAGTCCCTTCTGTTCGCTTTCTCACGTCTCTCAGATATCCCATCACAGCCAACATAGCTTCTCTATCAGTGTCCGACACCTCTGTGTCCAGGGCTGCATCAGTTTGATGCACAAAAGTGTCCAAGTCGTGGATACTCTTGTTCACCTTGTCCAACAGATAATTTTGATATTGATAGGTCCATTTGGAAACCCAAGTTCCCAAGGCGTTCTTGATGGGCTTTGAATCTATCTTCAACCATCCGATGACTTTGGTTGCCGGCAGCTCTCTGATTTCCTCTTCAAGTGCTTTGTACTTTAAAATCTGCTCATCAAACGTGGAAAGGCTCGGGTCCTTATCTAGAGCTTCGGGATCTTCATTCGAATTCTGAGCTTTCCACTGGTTAAAAGATTCAACGATGTCGTCGGTCCAGAGATAGGAATAAGCCATGAATTGTTGTCTGAATTCTTCACATTTTTTCTCACCGTGAGTTATCAATCTATTTATCGACGCGACAATATGCTTGACAGCAATGTCCTCTTGCATGTCGGCCAGATAATCTCCGTCCTCGTCCGTGGTGTCGATACGATTGACCAGTGTTGAGACATTCACGAATGACGTCAGCCACCCCTCAACGACGTCTCTCAGTCCATCACCATTTGACGTTCTACCCATCATGGGAGTGAAAATAGCATTTGGAGGGGCTAATTTCAGTTGAATTTCAAGCAAGGGATTGATTTCGTTGTTGATTACATACACTTCATCAATCTGACTCCGAAGATACCTTGCAGATGCGAGGGAGACTTGGCATAACCCTTCAATGACGATCTGATTGACATAATCGACATATCTTCTCCAATTGTCATTGGCCTTTGTGACCTTCAAGATTTTGTTGCTATTATCAAGGTGCTCATGGATTGACTCACCACCTTTTTGTACTACTGTGTACCGAGAATGTATTGTCTTCTTGAACATCTCTTGGCACTGCTCAATCGAGTAGGTTTTCGTCGGGTTCCTATCGATCATCAAAGGGTCCGTGAACGACTTTAGCACAGCTTGCGTCTTTTTGACATTTCCTTTGATTGTCTGCAAAATCGTGTTGGCTTCCTTGACCTTCGTCATTGTATTTGAAATGAATTCGTTGATCGCATGACTTTTCCAATTCAAATGCTTGAGGCCCTTCTGCAGAAATTTGTCTATATCATCCATCTTAGCTTGTAACAATGGCCGTTCAACATCCAAAAAGGTAGAAAGCATTTGATTGTATATGTTGACGATCAAGTCCAGATTTCCTGTCTGCTGCCTGTAGGTTTCATGCTTCACAAAGATGTTCATGGCAGATTCTGGCACATCAATCTTGAGCATCAGAAAGTACTTCACTTCTCTCAAGAGGCAAACCAGGCCAGGATCGAAATTGACCCGCAGGAATGGAAAAGGTCCATTTTCTTCTCTTCTGAGAAGGTTGTGTTTCAACTTTTCAGCGCCGGTGCTTTCTTGCTCCTGACACCACGTATCTACATGCATTTTCTCAAATTCCCTGAGGCTTGCTAGGATAGCCGCGTTGGCTCGAACGACTTCTTTACCTTCCTCGCTCTCGAGTATGGACTTGCCCAGTCCCTTGAGACGGTTCATAGGCTCTTCTACACGCTCCACCAGTCCTCTGCACCAGGCAACTGCACCTGCGTGGGGTGGAGCATTGTCCGGAATGGGGGGATCATCACGTCCTGCGATGAAAATTTCTTGGACTTCTTTCAAGTCTTGTGCATACGCATTGAGCAGATCGGTGTTTTTCTTCTCCAAATCTGTTAGGATAATCTCACGCTCCAGCAGACCCTACAAGGAGTTTCAATAATTCATCAAGTTTCAAAATGAAGGCAGGAATACCTCGAACGAGTCAAACAATTTGAAGCACCAGAGAATTGTACTACTGTCATCGAATGCTTGAACAATCACAGCGCCAAGTCTTCTTTCGAGCTCATTAATGATGGATCGAAATTTGTAAAAGTCATTGTCAAACTCCTTGTGCTCCACATCCATGATATCATATTGCGCCGATTTGAAGGTTGTTGTCGCCTGGAGAAACTCCTCATAGATTTGTTGGACGCTCGTTGTCAATGACTTTCCTTTCGTACCTCCAACTTCTATCTTCTCCAATTTGTTGAACTAACAACAGTGTTACTGCTATATGTGTGCATAACAATGCTTTACCTGAACGATTGTTTGCATCAGATCCAAGACGTCATGACACCTTTCCAGGAAGCTGTCAAGCCTTGCAAACAATGCACTGTTTTGGAATCTCCATGGATTCGAAGGGCATTCAGTACTAGCTCGAGCTTTGTAATCAAAGTAGTTGCTCTTGAAGGTGACGCACACTTTCAAGCAAAGCTTGAGCGCTTCCACAGCCTCTTGTGGTTCCATTTCAAAAATCTGTTCGCCACTCACAAAGATGCCAGCTTGGCGAATCAGATCGTTGCAGATTTCCCGCATCAAGACTACAAGTCGAGCAGGAGTGTTGTAGAACTTTGAATTCTTCCAAATCAATAAAATCGTATGCATGAGGGGCTTGAACACATCTTTGATCTCCCCAAAAGCCTCGTTGCTGAGACTGAAACACGTGTCAGTGAGCAACAGGGAACATATCGCATGTCATACGTGGTGATGAATTGTTCAAGCGAGGACAAAAAGAGTTTGTTGTCATTCGCCTCCATCCTCGCTTGAGCGACTTCCTTGCATAGCCTGTTGAATGCTGGGAAGTAGGTGGATTTTGTGACTTCTAGAATCTTCAAGACCTTTTTGACTTTCTCACTGCTCAGTTGCTCATGTATAGAATTCAAATTCTGTGACTTCTTGTTCCAGAACTCAAGCTCTGCCGATGGACCCGGATGTGTTCCACTTGAAAGAACCGTTTCTGAATCTTGGCGCAATACGTCCTTGATCTGCCTTGTCCATGCCACAACAGAAGTCTCGAGAACGTGCACGCTATCCTTGTCGTGCTGGTTCTTTTCCATGTTTGCATACACCTGCAACATCAACGAGTGTAAGCTCATTGCTACTAAAAAGAAAGGCAGACAGTGTTGACCTCTTCAGGAGGCAGAGGCAGGAGTATCTCTCCAGAAATATGACCCAAGGTGACGTACGTGTTCGTAAGAAAGTTGTGCAAGTTGTCAGTGAGTTCCTTTGCAATGACATCTGGCCATCCTTCTTGATTCGCAGGGTTTGTCAAGAGTGGATAGTACACTGACTGAGAAAAGGACATGATTTGACGGATGCCATCAGCAGGAAGATATTCAATCATTTGAATCTTCTCGTTCATTTCCTGCAACGATGGTGAGTAACGAGCATCGAGTTCGAGATAAAATCACTTTCGCGTCTTGAATGGGAACATCTTCCTTGATGAAAGAGACAATCTTTTTCGATTTGCTGTTTTGTGGAGCAAGTTGACTTGCTACAAAATCACCTTCTTGCTCATAGATGAAGATACTTCTGCTGTCAGAATCGCAATATGTTTGCAAGGCTTTTGATGTTGTTTCAGTCTCAATCAATTTCTGCGCCTTGTCAGGTTTTGTAAGCCGTCCCCATCTGGAGTAAAAAATGAGACTAGTTGCTGGATTTCAAAGGACAAACGAAGGGCAAGAGGATTCTTCAGGCAAGCGTCACATCAGGGAATACGCGAGGATTCAGCAACAAGAGCATGCTTTCGCTCTACTCACGCTGTAAGGATGCGGTCTTGGAACCATTCCAGCCGCTTGTCGGGCGGCTTATGCCCTCCGTCCGCCATGCCGCGTTCGGACCAACAGATACCCCACTCACTCTTTCCCTGTTACCATGATACCCACCGGTCACCACCTCCTGAGTCACATTACTACCCCTACCCCATAATTTCAACTATATGACCCTCTCTTTTACCATCAACCCAACTTATTAATATTACCCTACCCGTCTCTCTATCATACCACCCCCTAACCCCACCCCACCCCTGCCTCACCACGATCCCACTCATCGGTTAGGCCCCTCGCAACGGCGGAGTACCCAACGGTCTCGTACAATTGAGGAAATGTAACGGTCAGTTACTCCCGTGTAACCGTTTGAAAATGCCGATCACAGAGTGAAACAGTTACTCGTAGCGACAGACCAGGACAGGCGGAAGGGAAGCAGGAGGGAGGAGAGGGAGGGGAGGGAGGGAGAGAGGAGGGGAGGGAGGGAAGCAGGAGGGAGGGAGAGAGGAGGGGAGGGAGTGAGCAGGAGGGAGGGAGAGAGGAGGGGAGGAGGGTAGCATATTGAAGTAGAGAGAGGGGAGCGATGGAGCAGATGATGGAGACATGAGTGAGTCAGGTACGGAGGAACCTGGACGTGGAAGGTAGGTATGAAGAAGGAGGGAGACATATCCGATCAAGTTAAAAAAGAAAAGAAATGAACGGAGGA
>NW_005434598.1:331403-352139 GCF_000315625.1 Guillardia theta CCMP2712 | reverse complement strand
AGGGAGGGACGGACGGACGGACGGACGGGAGCGAGGGACGGACGGGACGGAGCGAGGGAGCGAGGGGAGCGAGGGAAAGATGGAAGGATGGAAGGAGAGAGTGAGCGAGGGAGGGGAGATGAGAAAGAAGGAAGCGATAGAAGGAGACAGCAGGACAGAGCTGGATCGGGATGGATTGGAGGAAGGGATTGGGCGAGCGAGTCCGAGCATGAGAGAGAGCGATGAGGGGGATAGACGGGAAGGAGAGGAACAGGGAAGGAGACTCATATGCTGATGTGCAGGCGATGAGAACTTTAATCCTTTCAGCAGGGGGATGCGAGAAGGAGGTAGGCGGAGGATGGAAGGGCCAAGCTGTGAGTGAGTGTCATCGCTGAGCACGCAGAAGCAAGCATGTCAGGTTCACCTCAACCCCGTCATGACAAGCCGAGCAAGAACTTCCATATCTCCTTCGGATCTCCTTCCGTCGATGCTCTTCCCGATCTCTCCTCCAACCGACCTGTAGGAAGAGCATGGCACGCAAGCCATCCTCCATCCGCCGCCTCACGGTCTGACTTGCTGTCTCCCCTGCCCCCCTCACTCTCCTGGCGCTTCAGCAAGATGATCTCCGAGGAGAATCTGTGCGAGAGCCCGGAGAGGCCAGCGAACTCCGACGACCAGCCCTCGCACTACCACACCATCCAGCTGGCCCAGAAAGAGGTTCAGAACACGTTGCTGATGGACCAGGTCCTCTCGCTCTCCTCGCAGCTGGAGGATCAGAGGAGAGAGAGCAAGAGTTCGTCCGACAAGCTGCAGCAGTACAAGGTCATCAGCCTCGTCTCGGCTCCTCGCTTTGACCGTCGTCATTCCAGGAATCCATCGACAAGGACTTGCGGAGAATCTACAGAGAGCACGAGGCGGAGAAGAAAGCATTACAAGCCCAGCTCGAGTCTCTTCGTAGATCAGTAGATCAGATCAAACCCTCCGCAAGTACCAACCGGTACCTGCCAACTCACAAGTTTTCGACTTCCAGCACGTTGATGACCTCTGCATTAGCACTGCAACTGCAAGAAAGGTTGAAGGGAGGAGCGGAGAAAAGAATGATCACCTCGAGTCTGAGATTTTTCGTCTGAAAGGGAAACTCTCGGACATGCAAACCAAGGTGGCGAAAGGTGTTGAAACAAACCTGATCGTAACCACCTTACTCCGCAGCTCTCTAAGAATAACGTGAAATGTGCGAAACTTGAAACCCTCCTCCAACAAGCACGAAACGGTGAGTTGCACTTTACTTACCTATTTGGTGCTCATCGCGGATTGCTTGCAGAGCACAGGAACACCATTGATAGTATGGTGAAGACAGAAGCGATGCTTCGAAACAACGTGGAGGACAAGGCTGTGCTCATTGCTGCTATGAGACGAGACGCCGAGGATCGCATGAACACGATTGAGCAGCTGAGGGAGAACGTGAAAGAGGCTCAAGTAGAGAAGTTCAAGGCCTCGCAGGTCTTGCGTGCTTGCAGTGAAGAGTCTCTCTTGAGTCAGAGGCAGGAGCTCGAGGAGTGCAAAGCCAAGCAGAGCGAGGATGCCACCGAGCTCTCGCGTTTGCGACTCACCGTGCAGCGGTTTGAGCTGAAGCTAGAGGTAACCATGACTGCTGGGACACTGCTGGGGGTGATTCATGCATGGGACTGAAGGTTTCACAGGAGCAGAGAGAGGCAAAGTCAGATGAGCGAGGGGAGAGAGTGGCAGAGATAATGCAGGAGAACTCAGATTTGAAGGAGCAGATCAAAAGCATCACCAGCAATTACGAAGAGTTGGAGAATGCCGTTCGAGTGCTGCATAGGTCAGGCGACTGCAAGGCTGACATGCATGCTGATGGGATCAACAGGGTCCAGATGGAGAACATGAGCATCAACGAGGCCCGAGCTAACTCACTGCAAGTGAACTTGGAGAACGAAGTGGAAAGATTGCAGACAGAGAATCAAGCCTTGAAGAGAGTCAACCAGGAGTTTGAAGAGGAATTCTCGAGAGAAAAGAGTGAGAATGGATGTCTTTGATTTTTCCTGACGTTGCTTGAAAGATTTGATATCCCTGCAAACAACCAAACATACAGCCAAAGTCTTACAAGAGTGTAGAGAATCCCACCTGAAGGAGATTCAAGATCTGAGAAGCAAACACGAAGAAGAAGCTCGACAAACCAAGATGGAGTACATTCACAACATGGAAAGGATGCGGCAAGGATACGAGGAAGAGTTAGCAGATCTCAACGAAACGATCGGTAGCTTGATGAGAGAATTGCGGGCTAAAGAAACTGAGGTGGCGGTGTTGACATCCTCTCTCAACAAAACCAGCGACATGGCAGAAAAGCTAGAGTGGCATGTGAAGGAAGTGAAGAGGAAGGAGGAAGTTATAGCGCGATTGGAGGAACGAACGTCTGAGACCGGAGAGGATCTTGCAAGGGTGTCGAAGATGTTACACGACAAGGAGATGAGCTTGACTCTGCTGCAAGAGAAGCACGAGCAGCTGCAGATGGAATGCCGCTCGATGAGACAAGAGACTTCTAAGTTGGAGATTGAGCTGATGAGCAAAGAAGAGACGGAAGAGGAGCTGAGGTCCAGGGTCAAGTCCTTACAAGCCGATCTCGACGAGACATCAGGAAGAGCTTCAAGCTTAGAAATGAGTCTCCAGCTCGAGACCGACGCACGACTCAAGGCGGAGAAGCTAGCCATTGAAGTGCTGAAACAACAAAAGGACAAAGAAGGTGATTTCACTCACCTCTGCTCGCTGCCTGCTTGACTTGTCTCAGGGCTGGAGACTCTCTACTCCAATACTTCACTCCTCTCCCACGACTCGTCACTTCCTGTGACTTCCCACAAGCTCGCCAGCCTCTACGACACCCTGGCAGTCCACGAGAAACATGCCAAGTACTGGGATGAAATGCGCAAGTCACTTCGCAAGAAGATACATGAGCTGGACAACGACAGCATCGCAAGCTTGGTATGTCATACGCTCTCCTCGCTTCCTCACCTTGTTGTCTGGCAGGAAGCTGCGGATACATCGGAAGCGTTGAAGCTGGAGGGCTCGAGGTGAGGGGCAGGAAGCTGGCGAGCCATCCAGCTGACGAGTCCCAGCAGGCCATGGGATGTCAGCCCGGAATCCGCCAGGGGAGGGCGCGAGAGTCAAGGGACACCTGATCGCAGCAGGCAGGAGCTGCAGAGCTTGATAGAGACGGTGGATACCATCTTGAGACGGGAATGAGAGGGGCTGCTGGGACAGATATGATTGCATTCAAATTTACAAATAAACAATGTTCTAATCATCCGCGCTGCACGGATGAACCGTCTCAAAGTGCAGCCCCAGGCTCCTTGTGACATTTGCCGGGGAGGAAGGAGAAGGGGAGATCCTCTCGAACCTGTCTCGGTCCACCATACCCTTCTTAGACATCTTTCTTTGTCGGGTCGCCTGTTTGCACATGTCGGTGAAACGAGGATCATTCTCAGGGATATAAGTCTGAGGGTTGCACAGTTCCTTGTACTTGAGGAAGAACTCCTTGTAGCCCTTGCCCATGACGTAAGTTTCAGGGTAATGTACCAGAGGGTATCGCTCTTCGCCCATCATCTTGCGATCATGCTCAATAATGCTCTTAAGCATGGCTGGTCCTCGCTTCTGAGAGTACTCGCAGTGAAAGATCAGGCAAACACGATCGTTCCAGACAACATGCTCCGAATCGCTTGGAAACAAGTAGTTGATCGCTGCTTTGTGCTGGCAGGGAGTAAAATGGATCACCTCTAGCCATCCATCCAGGTCCGGCTCCACATGGATGTGCCCTCCCTCATACTCGTACCGATAACGGCAATCGACAATGATCACCTTGTCATACATCTTGCGATACTTGTCTTCGCCCCTCGCTATTCCCGCCACCAGGTCAACGCTAATGTTGCACTCGACGTCGTTGTCAGTAAAAACATCCAGCCTTCTCTTGGGTGTCGATGGCTCTCCAATGTCGTTCTGCGACAGGCAGCGGCGGACTGGCGAATGCGCTCGCTTGCTTCGCGGCTCAAAGTTGGACAGGGATCGCTGATTGCGGAAGGAGTTGCCGGCGAGAGGTCTCTTGTTTCCTTTGATCTTCTTGCGCTCTGGTGATTCGCAAGATGCTTCCTCCTCCGAGAGAATCCGCGTCACCCCTCGTTGTGGGGCCCTGGCGTTTTCTGCATGCCCGTCGCTGCAGAGGCTGTCCCTCCTTTGGTCGAAGTAATCCGTCGCGTCGCAGGTCTGATTGTGGATGTCGTCGAGTTGGAGGGAGATGGAACCAACGCAGTTAGGAGAGATGTCGCAGTCCATGTCTCCATGTGGAGAGAGATCGGCTGGAGTCTCAGGTCAGCAGACTGATACGATAGGCAGGAACAAGAGTCTGATACCTGTGGTAGCTTGCGAGGCCAGCGAGTCAGGAGAATTCTGAGCAAGCCGCATGTTGGACATCTGAAAGCTGATGTGCGGCGAGTTTTCGACGGCTGCCGAGACAAGGTCAGGCGATTGAGTAGCACACGGAGATCGAGACTTACCGATGGTGAGACGTTGAGGGGTATGCATGGTTTCTATCTTGTTGGAACAGCAATGAGTAAGCAGACCTGTCCGAATCGTTAGAGAATCTTGGAAAATTGCAGTGTGACTCTTACCTTTTGTCCTCAGTGAGTTCAACACATTCAAGAGAGAAAAGAATTTTCGCAGAAGACTTTGATGCAACCCGATCGAGAGTTGGCAGAGCGAGTGATGAACAGAATTGAAGCCTGAAAAAATTTTCCGAGAATCTACAGTGTAAGCAAGACTGTTCGTATTGATCTATTGCTGAAATTCGTTGCCTTCGAAAGTTTGCAGTTTGATCCCCAATTTTACAGTTGTATACAAGCCAAGTGCTGAAGTTTGATCTGATCCTGCCGAGTCTTGAACTCAACTAGCTGGTTGAATGGACAGAGACGGAAGGGAAACAAGATGGGTGAGTAATCAGTAGTGTGGGGGAGGGAGAGGCGGAGGGATGAACGGAGGGAGGGTGGGGAGGAGGAGCGGAGAGAGGGAAATTAGGAGAGGGAGGGAGCGGAGGGGCGGTAGCGAGGGAAGAAAAGGCGGGGGGGATAGATGTACAGGGGGGTCCTATCTTGGGGGTAGGGGTTATCAGGAAGGGGTGTATTCGAAATAGGGTGGGTAGAGGAAGTTGCATACCAAGCCAGATCCTGCAAACGGGGGTGGTCCCGTTTGCCTCCTCAGGCGTGTTAAAAGTAGGGGGTCATTCCCTATGCCGAGAAGGGGTGTGATGTGAAACGAGCTGTGTTTTGAAAATATTGAAGGGGTAGGAGGTATGGACGAGGGGGTGAGCAATCGAATTCCAAAGACAGCATATGCCAGAGGTGGGTACTTTCAGCCTTCGGAAGGAGGTGCGGGTACAAATATGGCTACGTATGAAGGCAACGATCGATAACGAGGGGTAGGGGTACAAAACTCAAAAAGGCGTGTTAATTGGGATGACACCGGTCTAGTCTAGGCGCAATTGCTAATGAGGGGGTGGAGGACCCTAGGGGTAAAATGAAAGGCGTGGATGGAGTTTGGATAGGGTGGGGTGACGAACGGGTGTAAAGTGAAGGGGTGGGTGAGCAGAAGATGTAGAAGAGAGGGGGTGGGCGTAGGAAGTGACGGGTGTGGTTCTCAAGTAGGGTCAATAATTCCGAGGATGGGAGGATAAAGGAGAGGGGGAGGGTGGGGGGTCATCGATTGGTGGTCAAATGCAGTTGCTGTGGTTATTGTCAATATCTCACCACCGGTACTTCTGTATGTAAAAGTTGCTGAACAGGTGGGGGTATGAGATGAGACCAGTAGAAGGACCCGTACAAATGTATCAGCATGCTTGTTGAATACGAGGGTTGGTCCTAACAGTTTCATTCCTGCTGGACGGGTACTTCTGTATAGGATCCGATGATCTTGACAGGGGTGGGTGCTTATATATTGACTATGGAACCTTGTAGTGGAAGAAACGGCAAATCCTGGATCGTTGTGTGTTTCAGTCCCCCCGCTATAACCCCCACCCCCTGTCTTGATATGACTTTGTACCCCTCATCAGATCACCTTGAAGGTCAGTTGGAGGCCAGGAAGAAGTCGTACAGGAATAACCCCTACCCCTCTTCTCCCTGATCCAGGTACCCTAGTCATAACCCTACCGCCTACCAAATGCATGTTTTGTACTCACACCTGGATACCTACCCCATTTTTCACTATCAGTGTCTGGGGGATATACCCCTGTGTTTTACCCTCAACGTACCACCACCCCCTGTAAATGACGGCTCCCTTCCGCTGCCCACAGTTGGTACACCCACCCATATCAAGACCATGGGAAAGTTAACCCTCCAAGTCATTTGACCCCCACGATGAGTCCGAACTACCCACTGTATGCACCCCCACCCCCTCAACTACTGTACGCTCCCTGAAAGGCTACGTTTTAAAACATCATTTTAAGTTGATAAAATGACTTTTAAAAGTTGCTTGTATCAAGATTCGTACCTCAATTGACTACGACCCTACAGATCTCAGAAGAGTTTGACTATGAGCATGTTTTTTTTTTATCGTCTTGACTATAAAAATGTATATTGACTACAAAACCTCTCCACAACACGGAACCGTTCTCCGATTTTAACAAAGACGGGAGGGGTACAGGGAAACTTACCTATTGACCACCGGTACTGATCAATCATCTAATGGTGATATTATTAGGTTCAATCCTGGGGTGGGGGTACAGTTCAAAGTTAAACTCGGACCGGTGTATGGACAGGGAGAGGTGCCGGGGGTGGGGGTGGGGGGAACGGAACTTTTGGTTGCTTTACTACTTTTTACTACTGCTGTTTTAAGGTTTTGAAATGGGGGGCGATAAACCAGAGAGTGTGTGGTAAAGTCACCTTACGATCAACAAGGACAGCGATCTGAAAGGCTATGAATCTTTTGCTGCCTTTGTAGTTCTGAGGCGAGCTGAAACTTGATTGTAAAATGATGATTTTTTTGTTTTAAAAAAAAGAAGTGAAGATGCGAGAGCATGTGTATGATGGGTAAGGGTTGAAACATGTTTAGGCGGTTGAAAGATGTTTAGATCGTGTGAGGAAATAAGTATGATGAAGAGGCAAAAGACACATGGTATGTGACTTGTCACTTCGGCGGGATGGTAACTTGTAGGTATCGCTATTGACCGACTGTTGTTGGTTTGTTGGGTATGATTAACAGGATCATGAGACTGAGGGAAGCAGGCAATTCATACTGTATGATATCAAGCTTTCCCCGATTACAGATCATTCACAAGGTGCCATGAAAGCTGATGGACACGGTTTGGGGTCGAAGAAAATGTCGGCCTCGACGCAGGTCAAGACCGATGATGTGGTGGTTAATGATCACTGTGTCGACTCTCGTGGTTTTGGGAGTACGCTATGCCAATGCCGAGACGGCTGCTGTCGGCAGCCACGTCGAAGAACGGGAGAGAACGTCTGAAAGAGATGGGGGCGATGTAGGGGCACGGGAGTTAGCCCGATGGAGGCAGAAGGTCACGCACGTACCAGCAGCCGATGCTCCTCGTTGCCGCATCCTCTCTCCAAGAGATTCTAGGCTGCTGGCCATTGCGACCCCTTTCAATGTTGCTGTTCAGGTGGAAGGAGCAATGTCGAGGGAATACACTATGCGAGTTCAAGTTGCGGACCATGTAGCAGAAGGCAGGGCCAAGGAAGCGACTACAGTCTTCCGAGTGGATGGGCTGTGGAGGGCGCAAGTCTCCATCTCCATCATCCTCTACACCGCAAGTGAGGATGAGACGCATCGGTCCAGGGTCTGCATAGACGAAGTAGAGCTGAACCTCGATACCCCCATGATGAAGATTTTCCATCCTTCTTCTCAGGATCCTGTCGTTGTGACTCCAAACTGTCCCTTAATTGTAAACTTCGGGCTTGTCTTGTGCAATTCTGGAGTTCCTGATTGCTATGCAAACTTTGAGGGCGATCAGTTTGCGGGTGTGAACATGTATGTAAACAACCATCTGCACTCGAGGCTAAACTCGAGCAGGGTTGAGATTGCGAACCTTCGAGAGGTCTTGCAGGAAGGAGGGGAAGTGTTCGAAGGAAAAAGAAACGAAGTTTCAATCGTGCTGGTGGTGCTGAATGTTGACGGTGTAGAAATGCTGGGGCTGCATGCTGGATTGAAGGCTGGTGTCATTTTCAGAGACGAGATTGCAGCAACTGCATGCCATCAGTACCTGAGCGATCCTTTACATTCCTTTGGGAACAATTCCAAGGTGTTAACGAGAAATTCCTTCTCAAGTGAACATTTGAATGAGCTGCATGCCCTGAATTCAAACTTTGATGATCCCTGGGATGACAAGGAAGGAGATGTCCCCTTGTCTTGTAGGGGAGTTGAAGAAACGAGGTTTTTATCGGTCAACATGTCAGAGGGCAATGAGAGCGGAACTTGCGAAGTCGTCATGACTCCTGGCAATGTTGATCATGAACAAGCTATCATAGCCTACACCTTCGTCACGGTAGACCCCACAGATCTAATCTTCCAAGTGAGTTGAGTTCGATCACACAGTATACCAAATGTGTCCGTTGAGGTTGTCTTGAACAGGTCAAACTATGGAGAAAGTTTTGCAAAGAGCATGTAAAGTTTGTCGCCGTGTTGAACATGGACCCCTTGCATCAAGAGTTTCTGCGCGGGTGAACAGATTGAATCTTGATGAATGATCTTTTCTCTCTTCTTCTCTCCTCTCCTCTCCCCTCTCCCTTCTCCTTCCCCTCCTCCTCCCTTCTCACCTCCTTCTCAGGGTTCCTCGTCTACGGGCTGTCTGCCAATCCCTCGGGGTCGAGCTGGACTTTCTCTCTCTCCCTTGCGATCGCGCGCTTCGGACTAGCTCGGGCTACCACTGGCTCAGCTCCTCCTTGTGCCATGCTGTGGCCATGGACTGGATCTGGAGCAGGTTGGGAGGGAGGGAGGGAGGATGCAACCTCTGATGTTCCTTCCCTCCCTCCCCCCCCCCTTCCTTCCCCCTCCACAGGCGAGTTCTGCGTCACCATCGCAAGGATGTTGTTCTCCTGCTGCACTCGGATGTATTCCCATGGCGTCACTTCTCGGTTCCTCTTGCTCCTCCCTCCCTCCCTCCCTCCCTCCCTCCCTCCCTCCCTCCCTCCCTCCCTTTCTCCCTCCCTCCCTTTCTCCCTCCCTCCCTCCCTTTCTCCCTCCCTCCCTCCTCGTCCGCATGCTTTGCTCATGCCGACTTCGCAGGTCGCTGATCTCATGCGAGATGACTGTGCCATAGTCGGGAGGCGTTGGAAGAAATGTCATGAAGAGAACAGCAAGCCTCCGATTGAGAAGGATGAAGAAATTGGCAAGAACAAAGTGAAGGAGGACGAGGACGAGGAAAGGATGCGAAGGGAGCGAGAGTTTCGTTGCTACTGGCATATGGATTCAGATATCATGCTCTTCAACCTCTCTAGCATGCCTGCTCCTTCTCTGCTTAGTTTCCTCCCAGGAGCGACTAGTCCCATGAAGCCCCACGAGCACGAGGCTGATAATACTTCAGCATTTGATACCATCGACGCTTTCTTCCGCCATTCTGAGGTGAACAGCTTGCTAGCGCTGCTGCTGCTCCTTCAACCTTCAACTCAAAACCCTTCCCCTCCTCTCCGCCGCTGCCTCCGCTGCCGTCACTGTTTCCTTGTCCTCTTCATCCTCCTTTCCCTCCTCCTTCCTCCTTCTCATCCCTCTCCTTTTGATCATCACAGAGATTTTCACTCAGTGTTGTCTGATGTATGTGATGATCCTTGTAGACCGACAAGTCACCTCCTTTCATCGACCCCACATTCGACGTTCCTGCTCTCAACAGGTTCGATCCGTCCAGCCAGACCTTCGAGCTCGATACGGGAGGGTTCTCGTTCCTCTACCTCCTCCTCTTCCAGGCTGACAGCAACGCTGCGCCCGCGCGCATGAACATGCCCGTCGCTGCTCTCGACGGAGTCTTGCAGATGAGTTGGGACAGGGAGGGGAGAGAGGGAAAGCACGTGTTCTTCGACCGACCCAGGCTGACAGCAGCGGGGCTGACGAGGATGTACCATCAACATCCTGCGAGGAGGAGCAAGGAAGAGCTGGCGAGGCTGCGTGAAGACACCGCTTGCGGCAGGAGAGTTTGCTGGCTGCGCAACACAGGGAGAAAGTTCAACCACACGTGCAAAAGTTTGCTTGAGAGTGGGATGAGGCTGTCTCGAGGGTTGAGAGACTTCTGTGAAGAGATGCGACGGGAAGGAGAGGAGGAGGAGGAGGTCAACTTCGGCGTCAACACCATCTCAAGCTTCATTCACAATCGATGTGGTTCCGGTTGGTGCCACTGCGAGGGGTACGGAAGAGCGTGCATGAGCGAGAGTCATGCGAGCGAGGCCAACTACTTGAACATGCTGTCTGAGTTCGTCTACGTCGTGCTGCAGAGCGTGTACGGCTCTGAGTGTGTTGACTGTGCCGTCAGAGATGAAGTTGGCAAGTTTGGGTTTGAATTCCGACAGACGTTCGCGCTCTGATATCTCAGTCGTTGTCGTCCGATACTTCCGATGGTGTACAGTAGTTTCAGTGTTCAAGTTCATGTGCGATAAACTGTTCTGATCATCGGCCGGGGCCATTAACGTTCAGGCGCTGAGCCGCGCCGAAATCTGACTCAGGGCAGCGCGCCGGGCCCGGTACGTAGTCACGGTCGCGCGGCCCGGCCCTGGGCGGCCGGACTCCCGGGACTGCTCAGCTGCATCAGCGCTGCAGCATGCACACACCGTCAGTGTTGAGTGGCGGCGAGACTAGCACACTGACACTCGGATCTTGAAACTCCGTTCGGGCTGGGCCGCGGCCCCGGCGGCCCGGGACGGCGCGACGGCCCCCATTTACTGCAGATCTGAACCGGTTAAAATCGCACTTTCCCTCCATGGCGGCCGGGTCGATGCGGCTCTTCGGCATGCTGGTGAACAGCCTCATGCTTGCGCGAGCGTACCAGCCCCTCCTGCCATGCGCTTTCAGCAGAAGAGCTCTCTCCTCCTCCTCCTCCTCCTCCTCCTCCTCCTCCTCATCTTCGTCCTCCGCCTCTTCACCTTCTTGTCCGACCAACACAAGAGACGCTGCGCAGCTTTCCAAGATCCTTGCCCTGCCGTGGTGCAGGGGGAGAAGGACATCAGTACCTCTCGGATTCTCCATGATCTCTACCTTCGACGCCAGCAGAGGCTCCGGCATGATCGCGACAAGGCATCTTGCGACAGGAACAGAAAGAAGTAAAACACCAATGAGATCAGGGCAAAAGGGAGGAGCTGAAGGTGAAGTCGAAGGAAGCCAAGAGCTGAGCAATCGCGCCAAGTTTCGACAGATCAACATTGATCAGAATGTCCTGCGCAAGATCGTGCAAGGAGGTATCTGCCTGCCTATGGGATCTGCGGTCCGAAAAGCGCACAGGGGAAACAAAGATCAGGTTGAGCAGGAGAAGAGATTCAAGGGGTTTTCTCGCCCTCCTCTCTATACTGACCTGTCTCCTCAACTGGTCGAGCTGATCGGTCAGGGCAAGAAGGACAAGCTCACCTTCGTGGCGGGAGCGACGGTCATGTCATCCATGCCGCCCATGACGCTGCCTGAGGTTGCCTTCTGTGGGAGGAGCAACGTGGGCAAGTCGTCGATCATCAACGCACTGACCTTGTCAACGACAGCAAGGTCCTCAGACAAGCCAGGAATGACACAGCAGGTTGAGCTGATGCCATGCTTGCTTCCTGTCTGGTCTCATCTTGTTTGCTCCAGTTCAACTTCTATGTGCTTCCTCGCCGTTTGATGATGGTGGACATGCCCGGCTACGGGTTCGCGTTTGCGAATGAGCAGAAGATGGCGGGCTGGAAAGTGCTGATAGACCAGTACATCCAGACCAGGAAGATGAAGCGAGTCTTCCTCATCATCGACGGAAGGCATGGAGTCAAACAGAACGACAAGGACTTCATGCAGCGACTTGACGACGCTCGGGTCTCCTTCCAGATCATCTTGACCAAGTGCGATCTCGTCAAGCCCGAAGACTTAGCGAGGAGGCATGCGCTTATCTTGCAAGAGATAGAGCGGTGATCAGACCGCCGCGCTGCTTCTCAAGCTGATCAGGCCACAGGTACTCCAAGTGCGTCAAGGCTGTGCGCATGGTTTCTTCCTACACAGGAGCAGGTGGAGCTTCTTCGTTTCTTCCTCGTTTGACATGCAGGAGCAGGGCTGGTGGATGTCGCCGGCGACTTGTATCAGTTGAGCAAGAAGGACTGAGGGCGTTGAAGTGACTCTATCCCCCGCTCTCAACTTCATTCATCTTTCAACAGCAGTCGAAGCCTTATCTCTCCACTCACTACCTGACCCTCCAGCTTAGGAGCCAGCGGCACCTGCGGCACCTAGTCAGAGTCGCTGCCTGCCATAGCTTTTTCCGTGCCTTGATGTCTCTCTTCTTGTTGATTCTCAACCCCGCAAGGGGAACAAAGAGTACTCCCAGGCTCTCGTCCTCCCCCATCGAGTCCTTCATCAACGGCTGTCAATAAGAATGAAAGCAAGCTTTTCTCCTGCACTGACCTGGTCAAGGCAGGACAATTTGAGCTTGAGGTCCCAGTTGAGGTTCTTCATCCTGCCCTCCTCGCCCATGCGCGGATCCCCTTCGATAGCGATACGATTGCAGCAGCCCTGCCACCATCACGTGGGCAAACAGACTGAAATCATCCCGTCACTCCACACCTTGAAGAGAAACTTCTCGTTCCAGTGCGGATTCAGCGTCTTGCTGATTGCCTTGGTCTTGAACTTCTGCTTGACTCGACCTTCCTTGATCGAAATCTGCGGAATCAGGTCATGACCCAGTCGCTTCTCTCCGACGGTTCCGACCTTGCAGTAGGGATCAGACGTCCCTCGCTTGTCAGACGCGAGCAGCCGGTGGCCGCTGACAACTTCGACTTCGAGGTCGAGGAATTGTTTCTTCACCTGCACCTTCTCTGGCTCCTTCTCTTCCGTTGGGGCCACCACAGGTGGGGCGATTTCTTCCTCCTTCTTGTGCTTCTCCTCCACCTTCATGGGCTCAGCTTGTTTCGCTGCTTCCTTCTTCTGCTCCGGCTCGTCTCCCTTCAGTGCAGTCTGTCACCCCAACACGTCACCTCACACCTCACCGACAAGTTTCGACAACACAGACCTGCAAGATCGTATGGCATTGACCGCACCCTACTCGCATTGCCATCTCCGAAGAATCCACACTTCCCTTGAGAATGACTCTCGTCGGCAGCCTTTGAACGTGGTCAGCCGAATGGTCGTCAATGTTCTGACCTGTTCCAAGTTGCCCGACAAAGTTCCGCCCCCACGTGTAGATCCTCCCCGTTGCAGACACCGCTGCTGAATGGTATCCTCCAGCTGAAACTGAAACGCAGGGATCTGCTTCCAGCATCGCCACCATCTTCGGGGTGAACGTGTCCTCTGTTCCTCCGTGCCCCAGCGCCCAGTTGATACCGCTCCCCCACGAGTACACGATCCCGTCCTCAGAGAGGGCGAGCGAGTGGCTGTCGCCACACGACACATACTTGACGAAGACGCCCTTGTGCGACACCTCCTGCATCGTCCCCGTGTACGGCAGGTTCAGGCTCTCCACTTCTTCGAAGGGGATCCCAAGTTGACCGTTGGCTGCATAGCCGACGCTGTAAAGCTGTCCGGTATGACTGAGGAACATTGAAAAGTTTTTTCCTCCTGTAGCTTGAATGATGGTAAACTTCGCAAGTGACTTGAGCTGAACTGGGAGATAGACGTTTCCCCCGATCCCTCCATCTACATCTCCGTTGCCCAACTTTCCAGATGCTGCTGATCCAAACCCCAGCACCTTGCCAGTCCCAGTGATGGCGAAAGTGTTTTCATACCCACAGCCGATGCTCTTGATCCCCTTGCCCTGAAACCAGAGGCTCAGCAAGCAGCAGCAGCGAGCTGTCCTCCACCTGCAGCCCCTTGACAAGGAAAGGGAACCAAACGTCACTCACGTCCCCGTGCCCGAGCTGACCATGTAGACCCCTTCCCCAGCTGAAGACGAAAGCTTGTCAGACGGGAGCAAGATCACAGCTTGTCAGACGAGAGACAGCAAGACACGGCAGTTCGAGTGAGAGGGAGACATGCCATCTTGTAGAGCATGACACCGCATCTTACGTGAATACTTCGCTCCGATCGGTGAGGGCGACGGAATGATCTTCTCCAGCTGCAATCTGACCATCACAAGCATCAGCAAAGAGAGCAACACCTTCAATCTCAATAACATCGTCATCATGTCACCTGCACAACCTTGACTGTCTCAAGAGCTCTGATCCATCTTGGCTCCCAATCCGACAGGTCTTCGACTCCGTGTCCTGTCTGCCTGCTGTCGTTGTATCCCCAAGAGTACACCTTGCCTGCTCTGCTCAGCAGCAGGTTGTGCTTCCCGCCGCACGCGAGGCTCTTCACCTCAACATCTTGGAGCGTGCCTAGAGGTCCTGTGAAGGCTGTCCTAGCTCGCTCGTCATTCAGCCCCAGCCTCCCTCCTGCTCCGTGCCCGCAGGAATAGACACCGTGCCAAACCATCTTCAGATCACACCGCGTGTCGAGTTTTCACAGGGCCAGGCATAAATCTCATCTGCCATGTATCACCCGTGAATTTCTCTTGTGTGATGAATCGGGTTGAAACGACTTGGCCTCTTGACCTTCAAATCGTCAAGGAGAATTTATGTTGGTAATTGGTCCTGTGCACTAAAAGACTTAGTTATCCCTTCATGCTCTATCTCGGACTTATCAATGTTTCATATTCCTGGCAATCAACTTTCTTTTCGTCACTTGCCTCCCTTTGATATCAAGCTTTCAGCATCACAAATCATGTTTCAACAAACTCATCGCCTTTTCTCTTGCCCCCTAGTAGTTAGTCTTCATTTTCTAACAGTAAACTCACGGTTGCTGCAAAGCTCATTGTCCCAATTCTGCTATTCCTTACTCTTATCTTTATCTTCTGAATTCACCTGCTTCCTCTCTCTGTAAACGAAATTCTAACTGCTCTCTTCTGATATCTCCGAGTTGACTCCGAGGAATTGTTCCACTGTGATACCCGAAGTTCTCTCCCTCCTCTCTCCGAGGCTCTTCTCAGACCATCCAACCGTCTCCTCCCAGTCCCAGGCTTCACCAACTTCAATCCCTGACTACTCCCTCCTTCCTTCCTCCCGGCTCCTCCTGGTTTCTTCTCTCTCCCTCCTCCCTCAGCATTGCTGCTGCTGGGCTACTAGCGGCTCTGGCCGGCCGGGCCCAACGCCGGATCGGACTGGAACACCCTGGCTACCACCCCACCCCCATTAAACACCTCCATGTACCCACTCATCTCCCTGCTACACCCCACAGCAGTGGTTTTATCAGACAGTAACCCTCTTTTCCCCATTTATTTTTCCTAGGGTGGGGTACATGAACCTACCCTAGAAAATGTACTACAAACACAGGCACAAGGGGGGTAGCCAGCAAAGCAAGTGATGCACCTCATGTTGTTGCACCCCACCCCACCCTTTGCACTTGAGTATGCTGGGGGGCCTCATTCACCCCTCCTTTTCTTGTCCAAAAAGTACCCCCTCACATACAGTATCGCATCCAAGGAGGGGTAGGGATTACACCCCTACCCCTGCAGTGCATATAAAGGCTCCGGGCCCCGCTTGCATGCTGCCAATGCCGTCGTACACGAGCCTGACGGTGCTTGCGCTGCTGCTGCTCCCCTCCTCTTCTGCCTTCCACTCCCCCGCCCCTCTCCCTTCGTCCTCCTTCCTCTCAAGGGCATGCTTCAAGACAGTGTGCGGGAAGGGTCCTCTCCATGTCGCTCCTCGCTTCTTGCCCCGTGGCGGCACCTTTGCCCTCAGGTCAACATTGACGGACCAAGACCCGATCGCCAAGGACGTCGCGTCCTCTCTGAAACAGGAGATGACTAAGTTGAGAAACGCATGCGGCGAGAAGGAGCTTTCTGTCTTGAACGCGCTGTTCGTGAGAAGTCCGGACGAGGCTTCTTCGGTCAGAGTTTCACTTTCATCGCCGCTTCCTTCCGACCTTCCAGCTGGAGCTCTCTTACGCGTGGGACCCAACCCGAGACCTGGCGATCCTGTTCCCGGCTTCTTCGATGGTGACGGCATGATCCATGGTGTGGTAATACCCCCCAGCGATCAAGGGAAGGGTTCCGATTATGTGTTCTATGGGAGGAAGTGGGTACGCACGCGAGCGTTCAAGATCGAGGAAGAGAAGCAGGAGGTTCTTTTCGAAGGCATCATGTGTGCTCCAAGAGGCTGGCCCATTGTGAAGGGACTCATGTCAAACTTCATCCGGACTGGCTACCCGTTGAAGGACACCGCCAACACTGCCCTCTCGTTCCATGCAGGTCCCCCCCTTCCGTGCGGTAGGAGGAGGGTTGTTGACAGATGGGGTGACAGGAAGGATTCTTTCTCGGATGGAGCAGGGACTGCCTTCCGTCATCTCTGTATCCCGGGACGCCACCATAGAGACGGTTGAGGGAGCGAGCAACCTTGATGGAGGCGTGCCCTTCGAGCCTCTAACGGGAGGGGCCCTGGCAGCCCATAGCAAGTAGAGTTGCTGGCCGACACGTCCGACTCTGATGTTAGCGTCCTGCAGGATTGATCCCGTCACCGGAGAGATGATGAGCGTCACTTATGTGAGCGGAGTCTCTACCCATGCGAGGCACGACGTATGGGACTCTCAGGGTGAGAAGGTTGTCAAGGGGGAGGGATGTGGGATGTGAGATGAGAGTGCAGGTCGCCTCACACATACAGCTCAGATCCCTCTGCCATCTGGTGTCATGATCCATGATCTTGCCATCACGCCCAAGTCTGCTCCTCCCCCTCCTCTCGTCGTGGTCTCACCGGCTGCAGGTACTCGCTCATCCTCGACCTGCCTCTCACCATCGACCCCTTTCGCTCCATCTTGGATCGTTTCCCCGTCCAGTACGACGCCAACAGAGTGTCTAGGTCGACTACCATCGTCTCCTCATGGGTTCTCACACCTCTCAGGATCGGCTTGATGCCTCGTCATGGTGGAGCAGATGACGTGATTTGGTGCGACGTCAAGCCCTGTGTTGTGCTGCATACAGCCAACTCGTATGAGCGAGAGGATGGGTAGCTCTTGTTGTCGACAGCTCTCTCATCCTCACTGACCTCAACAACAGCAAGGTGGTGCTCTACGCATTCCGTTCGGTCCCTGAGACTGCTGAATCCTACATCATCGACTACACTGTCGCTTGTCTCTACGAGTGGGTCCTCGACCCGGAGACGGGCAAGTGTGTATCCGAGCGGTGAAAGGAGCGGGGAAGGAGCTGCTGCTGCCTCACCTTCTCTGCAGGTACCTCTCGACCTTGCCCCTGGAGTTTCCCATGATCAATCAAGCCTACACGGGCAAAGTCAACCAGTTCCTGTACGCCATCGCGCCTTATGCGTGCGGGGGGCCCGTGAAAGATTACTCAACGCCCCGAGAGACTCTGATCTTCAAGAGCCTCGCCAAGCTCGACATGCACAGCGGCGAAGTTCTCAACACCTTGTGGATGCCAGAGGATCAGTACCTCGTGTCCGAGCCCACCTTCGTGAACAAGGTCGGAGGGAAGAGCGAGGACGATGGTTACCTGCTCTGTATCAGCTCGACGGTGAAAGATGGCAAGAGGAAGGAGGATGGATCTTTCCTCAACATCGTTGACGCCAAGGACTTGTCTTTGAAACAGAGCGTTCCTCTTCCTTCCAGCGTTCCCTACGGCCTTCACTCTGAGTTTGTTCCCTGGGCCGGTTTGAAATGATATGCGTGTACATGTAGCAGAACATAGTTTGCCACCGACTGCGTGTAAATTTATGAACATCCTCATCAGATGCGACGCCCAGGAATGAGAGTCACTTACTTCATTTATTCATTACATCATCTCATCGTTATTCATCATTACATAAGCTACACGTCACAAAGCATCTAGATTGCAAGGCACAACTTCACTCGAGCTGAGTGCGGGGGCTCATCCCGATCCGAGCCGTTATGCGTTGGCTTCCAAGGAGAGTAGGAGGGAGAAGATCGTCCTCCAGGAGGACTTGAGACTGGTCGCGTCGCTCGGCCATGTCGGAAGCCTGCCCTCACCGTCAGCGGCATGAACACGTCCTTGCTTCCGCCGTGGATCCGGTGCTGGGTCCAATCGCGAGGGATCGACTGGGTGGAGGGCGTGCTGGCTGCCTTCTTGAGAGTAGTGCCCTTGGCGTTCAAGGAGTCGGAGGACGTGTCGTAGGCGACGGCTGAAGGAGTCGTCTCCTCCTGGAGGGGGTGCCAGAGCTTCGCGGCTGAGGACGAGGAGTGGAGGACCTTGAGGAAGACTGGGCAGACGGCCAGTCGTTGCGTCTCATCGGCGCTGGTGAAGAGGACCTCTCCGTTGAACTCTCCGGGCTCGTTGAGGTGAGCCAGGATCTCGAACATGCACTGGAGCCCCGACGCGATCTGAGTGCCCCTGGACGGCCTGTACTGCATCTCGAAACACGGAAGGTTCTGAATCTTGAAGCCGATGTCTCGGGGATGCCCCGAGGCGTTCTGGATCATGATGTTGAACTTGTAAGGCTTCGACGACTGGGGGAGGATCATCGAGATGTAAGGACCGTCGAACGGCACCCATCTCACGCTCTTCTCAGAGGTGCCGGACCGCATGAGCTTGTCCTGCAACCAAGTCAGTTCCCATCACAGTCAGAGCGACAGGAGGGACCAGGAGGATGGTCATCTTGTTCTTGTCCGGCATGTACTCCGCTAGCGCCTTGGGTCGTTTCATGTTGAGGCTCAGCAATGAGCCCTCCTCCATCGGCATCTTCTCATCCTTCCATGCCCCGAACCCAGCGTTAGTTCGCGCGATCCTGTCAAGGCGTTTCTTCAGCGCCGCCACGTTGTCCAGCATGAGGTCCTTGGCGACATGCTCGATGATCTTGTCGTGCTCCATGTCTTGAGAGCCGTAGGCGATGAGCGCAAGGCGCAGGACGCAGTTCAACCATTCGGCGTAGGTCAACTGCAAGGGAGTGTCAGCGGGTGAAACAGGTCACGACATGAGCTCACAGCTTTGAGGTCAGAGTCATTCTTGTCTGCCTTGCTGCTCTCAGAGAGAGGAATGGGCTCGACCTTTGCTCTGCTCATAACCCACGACAACTCTCCCCTGGTGAATTGATGGTGGGGAAACATCATACTCACAAACTTGAGCAGCTCCGAGAAGCTCATGCTGACGTTGGCTTTCGAGATCTCGTCGAAGGTGCCCAAACCGTCGAAGGATCCTTGTTGCCTGCTGCAGAAGAATCCGAAGATCATTTCGAAGGGAGACTGCATCGATGTATTGCTGGAATGTGAATGTACTCCTTCCTTCTGCTGCATCCTAAGCGGCAAGATGCTCCCATCGTAGAAAGCAGTCACGTTCAGCTGGTGCATGTGAGAACTCTTCTTGCCCTCTCGGATGACCTTCTGCTTGAAAGTGGCGAAACCTTGACATTGCCCGACCTTCTTCGAGCTCTCAGCACTCCTCAGTGTTGTCAAGAGCTTGTCCACAGTTTTTGGAGGTGCCGCCGACAATGGCAGGTCCTGCGACTCCTTGCTGTCCGCGTTACCTGTCTGTTTGTCGTCTCTTTCTGCATATTTTGGTTTCGTGAAACCATTCATTGCTAGGTGCGACTCTCAGATCTTGGAAGAGAACATGTCGAGACCCTGCATGCCATCGCAGAGTCATGGTTGGTAGACAGCATGTAGTGTCGTCATGGTTGGTAGACAACATGGTGTGTCGTACGAAGTTGCGAACATCGGTTAAGTGCAAAATGAGCAGAGGGAGAACACAAAGAGAAAAATGCTGAACAAACTGAACATAGAACATCGACATATACACTTGAAGTTTGAGCTAAAGCAAGTGACCGAGAGTCCAACAAAACTAACGTTGACTCCTTGCCGAACAGCAAAGGCGAGTGCGGAGATCTTTCAAACATTCATCAAGAATTAGAGGATGAAAGCAAATCAACAGGATGGCTTCCAGGCATATGGCAGGAATGCTCAACAAACTATCAGTCGCCACCCCGACTGTAATACATCACGGAACATACGTTATTCGCCTTGAAACTGAAAGCTGTCACGATCATAGGTTTTCTGTTCTCGTCTTTCCCCTGCCACCTGACCTCTCTCTTTGCTCCGAGTTCCTCTCCTCCGACTCTCTCCCTCTCCCTCCCTCCCGCCAGCTTTGCATCTCTCCATTGCGTTGATCTCCTTCGGCCCACCATAACTGGTTGTTCTGGTAAACTGAACTGACGAAGGAGGAAGGGGAGGGTAGGGTCATAGGATTGATAGTGGTATCCAACAACAGAGTATCTGGGGTGGTAGGTTTCCAACGTCAAGGGTATGATGTAGTGGTTTATCTATTGAAGCTCATTCGTGAAATATGTTATAACTGCAAAACACACGGAGGGTCAGGGCTGAGTTCCACGAAGTAACGCACAGAGTTGCTGACAGCCTATGTCTAGAGCAGATACTATTCGAGAGCAAAGGGGGGTGGGGTCATAACCGGAGGGCCCGAGGGGTGCAGCCTTATTAAGAGGTGAGCTGGGCCGGGGGTGGGGCACGTAGTAGGGGTCCGAGGTAGGGGGCAGGGAGGGGTCCGACTCTTCCCGTGTAGTAACCGCCTGAAGGGTACTACGGTACCGGCGAATGATT
>NW_005434598.1:326413-331303 GCF_000315625.1 Guillardia theta CCMP2712 | reverse complement strand
CCCCCCCCGCCAAGGCGGCGGGCGCGGCCGGGCCGGGCCGCCGCCGGCCGCGCCGACTGGGGCCCGCCGGATCGGCCCGCGTCGCCGTGACCGTAGCCTGTCCTGGCAGTGTGGTTCCGTACTACCGTATTGACATGCAGTGCCCCAGTGCGGCGCAGGGCCCGACACTGAGTCAGTGACTCTTGGGTCCCGCCTGGGGAGGCCCAGCGGCGGCCGGGCCCGTGCACCGGCCGCGCCGCGGCGGCCCGGGCCGCGACTGCCGAGTGACCGTACCGTACGGTCACCGTCAAGTACCCGGGTGATAGTACCGGCGGGTCAGTACTGACAAGCCTGCCTCAGTACTGACTTCTCCGTTATATCCGTTACTTGCACATGAAAAACCCAAAGAGAATGATTTCAAGGGGTAGGGGTACCAGAATGCGTTTCAAATGAAGGGGTAGGGTTTGCAGTTTCCTCTACCAAAGTGGGGGTTATCTTCGGATTTTGATATGGTAGGGGTACTCAATGGAAGTTTTTTATTGAAAGGGTAGGGGTCCAGAACAGGGGTGGGGTTTGCTTGTAGGGTTTGGTTTGCATGAGAAGCTATGTCATGCGAGGCCGCGAAGAAACGAGAGCAGGAGAGCGATGAGGAGGAGAGCAGGAGAGCGATGAGGAGGAGAGAAGATGGAGGGCGAAGTCCTTGAGAAGCGAGGACAGAGGGGGGAAGGGTGGAGAGATTTCAGCATTGGAGGGAAAGGGGTAAGTATCGGCTCGAAGATGAAAGATGGTGAGAAAAGGGAGGGGGGGAGGGAGGGGGGATAGACAGGGAGAGGGCCGGTTGACTACACCTTCTTGTATCTACTCGTAGTTACATGAGAACAACAAAGAACTCCTTCGCTGCCTCTGCTCGCTGAAGTGAATGACTTCGAGTATGCAAAGACAGTTCGAGTAGATGTCACAGCTGTAATTGTAGACTTCATGATTAGCATGTCTTCACGCCGTGCTAGACACTCATCTCTCCTTTCCCGTAGACAGAAGATGTCTTCCATGCTGGATTGTTTTACAGTGCTGCACAAGGTACGATTCTGTTTCGCCCGTCTTCAACATGTGTTGACCTGAATTCATCAGGGGGGGACAGTCTTGTGGAAAAAGGAATTGTGTGAAATTAAAGGAAATCCCATCAATGACCTGGTAGACATCTATGTGGAACCTCTGCCAACCACTGAAATTGGCTTTTGAAGATCAAGACTGTCATCTTGGAGGAGAGAAGCGCTGAGACTGTGTTCAAGAAGGACACGTATCAGGCTAGATCAAAGTTGGTCGATGTAAAGGTATTAATCTTGCATGACAGCTGAGATGGAAGCTTGTGAACGAGTTCGACCTCGTCTTCGTTGTAGTGTATGCGCAGGCAAGCTTCAGGCTCAGACTTTCAATCAGCGGTGTTATGACTTTCTTTTCGACCAGGCTGTTACCTTGATGCTTGTGGACGAGCTTCTGGAATCGTTGAAATCGGTTCATAACCTTGGTCTCAGCTTGTCTTGTTTCAAGTGACTTCTTCCTCTCCCCAGGCCTTTCTTCGCCTCTTCAAGGATAGCATTTCTGCCATCCCAGTGGTGAGGACTGTTGAGCTGAATTGTTCAATGGATTTGTCGATATTTGTGGCGTGCAATTATGTTATGAGGCGAAGTCTCTTCTCATGAATTTGATCTTGTTTGTTTTCTTGAGTTTGATCTTCTTCCGTCAGCCTTCTGTCTCTTTCGATTTCGACAAGGAGTTCCAAAGGATCATGAACAAGCACGAGCAGAATGTGCAGGTGGGGACTGCTCGTTCTGTATTGTCGTTTGTCTGATGCATGGCGAAGGCATGGCGTCAAAGGGGACAAAAGGATTTCGAAGACACAAGCCTCGCCAAGGACATCAGAAATCCGAATCAGAAGAAGGTGGAATATTTGCTCCTTCTAAACAGCTTCTGCTGATCTTTGCCCCTCTCCTGCTCCGATCGTTTCTGCTTTTCGTTCTTGTCGCGCTCACAAGTTTTCCAGGAGCCTGCCAAAGCAAAGAGTACTCGAAAAGTAAGCATGGAAGAGAATCGTGGTCGATCATGATGCATTACAGGATCAGAAAGAAGACAAGGGCGACGAGGACGATGAGGACGATGGCAACGAGCAAGATGAGGACAAAGAAGCAACTGAAAACGGAAGCCCTCAGTGCAAAGATGGTTTCCCGCAGGTCCGAGGAAAGGTGAGACGATGACTTCAAAACGCTATCAACCTGAGCTTCAATTGTCAGGGAGCTATCCGACAACAGAGAGGATTCGTCAAGAAGGAGAAGAAGTCCGCCAAGGTTGTGATTTGCAAGATGAGATGATGCAGTTAGAGCGAAAAGAGTTGAGGAGAATGTGAGACGGATACAGAAAAGATGCGTACATGAAGATTGGAGATTCTCGGCCAGATGCGATGAGAGCTCTGTAGTTTGAATGAGATACGATGATGAGATTTCGTGAAGAAATGATTGAGAATGAATGTCTCGTCGTGATGAGACAACTCAGGAGGAAAGCGGCAGCGACTCTCCGCACAAGAAGAAACAATCGCGAAACTGGGACCCTCTGGCTGCCAACAGCAAGGTAGACGCAAGCTCGCTCGACAGATCTGTGGACAAGCCGGAAGACGCGTATGAGGTGGGAGAGCGTCCAGGAGGGTTCAGAGCCATTCTGATATGTTCTGTGTGAATTGCAGGAGGATGAAGAGGAGAAGAAAGCATACATTGGGACAGGGGTAAGGAGATGATTGAGGGGTTGCTTGTCGACACCGATGTCCCTCCAGCTGCTCTTGTTGTTCGTTCACTCTTGACATGTGCAGCATCTTCGTCAGTTGAAATACCTTTTTAACAGGTCGCCGATGTTGAAAATTGGGATGTTGGCAGCGATGATGAAGATGTAAAGACATCTCCGCCTCGAGCAAACAGACTGAAATTCCCATGGCAGGCGGGCAAAGATCGCAAGGGGAAGAGCAAAGGATTCTTCTCGTATCTCAAGGTAGCCGTTGAAGAAGGAGAACAGGAGACGCTGTGTAGAAGGATATGAGAATGGACTTGCGCAAGCAATGGAGGAGCAGGAGCAGGAGCAGGAGCAGGAGCAGGAGCAGGAGCAGGAGCAGGAGCAGGAGCAGGAGCAGGAGGTGGTCAGGAGAAGCAGAGGTCTTGGTTTAGATTACAGTAAGGATGACATTAATGCTGATAGAGTTGATGGCAATATGATACTTATTGAGAGAAAGCAATTCCAGTAAGGTTGCTTTTTCACTTGTATCTCAGAATCTCACCGGATCGGCGAGGGTTCTTGAAAAAGAAGAGCTCGAACCCGTTCTCCAGCAGGTCGAGTGAAAATCTCTTGAAAGTTTCAGACTCTGACGTCACGTTGTTGGCAGTTCAAGGACATGCTCGTTGAGAAGAACGTGGCCGTTGAATGTGCAGAGAAATTATGCGCAAGTGTTGCCAACGGGTTGGAGGTGAAGTTTCATGACTTTGTGAATGTGCAAGAGTTGTTGAAGATTTGGAGATGAATGAAAGAGAGGCTCCAGCCGGCAGTTGTCAAGATGTGATGATTGGACTTGATGATGTTTGGAAAGATTGTTGCATCTTTGAATTCACGATTGAAGCTTTGAATCTCTTATGGAAAATGCCATGACGCTTATCGTTCAGGGGAAACAAGTTAGTGGATATAACGCTGTCAAGAACGCAGTGAAGACGGCTATGGAGGACGGTCTGATGCGTATCTTGACGCCGAAACAGGTTTCCGACAGTGCTCCCCATATTGTGTCTTGTTGTTATTTCTACTCTCATCCTTGATGGTTGAGCCTTGATCTGGTCTTGTGACATGGATTGTTCCCAACGTTCCGATGTCCCCGACCTGTTTCACCTTCGAGCTTTCTTTCACCCGCCGCCGTCAAATCTTGTCTAGTTAAGACTGACTTGCGATGTCAGAGCATGGACATTCTCCGACAAGTCAAAGTGGCTCAGAACGAGAAGAGGTGGGAGACGAGGGCATAGCTGGTTCTATCGATGTGACCATGTCTGCTGCAGGCCTTACGTCGTCGTCTTTGTTGGCGTCAACGGAGTCGGCAAGTCGACTTCGCTCTCTAAAGTTTGTTTCTGGCTCAAGTCACAGAAGCTCAAGGTACCTGAGAACTGCTGCTGTTGCCCCTCATGGCGAACCCGCAGGTCCTGCTTGCTGCTTGCGACACGTTCAGGAGCGGAGCTGTGGAGCAGCTGAAAACTCACGCGGCTCGACTTGAGGTTGCTCCTTGGTTGCTGGTCGTGCGAGTGAAGGCCTGCAGGTGCCCGTCTTCGAGAAGGGATACAACAAAGACGCCGCGAGCATCGCGATGGACGCGGTGAAGTATGCCGGGCAGGTGAGGTTGCCATCAGACGCACGGGGGAGGAAGGAGAGGCGCGGGAGGGGGCAGGAGAAGAGGAAGGAAGGGAGGAGGAGCAGGAGCAGGAGGTGGAGCTGGCGCAGGAGGAGCGGGGGCAGGAGGAGGAAGGAGAGGGAGGAGGAGGAGGAGGAGGAGGAGGAGGAGGAGGAGAGACTTGACTTACCTGACTGAGATCTTCGTGGGTCTCAGAATGGATTCGATGTTGTGCTTGTCGACACAGCTGGGCGCATGCAGGTGGAGGACGATGAGTGACCGGAAAGTTTACAGTGACATGTTGACTTAGGACAACGAGCCGCTGATGAGAGCCCTGAGCAAGCTTGTCAACCTGAACAACCCTGACCTGGTTGATAAAAACTCTCCTTGCCTCTGCTCTTCTCTCCTCTCCCCTCCTCTCCGCTCCGCTCTGCTCTGCTCTGCTCTGCTCTGCTCTGCTCTGCTCTGCTCTGCTCTGCTCTGATCTGCTCTCTCCTCCCTGTCTCCTG
>NW_005434598.1:324149-326153 GCF_000315625.1 Guillardia theta CCMP2712 | reverse complement strand
CCACCACATCTAAGCACACCGCGGACCCTGATATCTCCGCACCCCTCATCTTCTCTCCCCTCCTCTCCTCGCCCCTCCACATCCCGTCACCTCTCCCGCCCCCATCCCATCTCCTATCCTTCCCCCTCACTTCCCCTCCTCTCCTCTCCTCTCCTCTCCTCTCCTCTCCTCTCCTCTCCTCTCCTCTCCTTTCCTCTCCTCTCCTCTCTCCTCTTCTCTCCTCTCCTCCCCTCTTTGCTCTCTGCTCCTTTCTCCTGACTGTTCGCAGGCCCTCAAAGAAACAGCCTACGGCCAGGGCCCCCCTCGTCTCATCGACGGGATTATGTTGACCAAGTTTGACACCATCGATGACAAGGTGAGAAATCGTGTGACATGCGAAACTTCAGCTCAGCTGGAGGGCAGGTGGGAGCAGCCGTGTCGATGACGTACGTGACCGGCCAGCCGGTGCTGCTTGTGGGCGTTGGACAGGTGAGAAGTGAAGAGAGAGTGCGAGGAAAAGAGGAGGAGGAGCAACAGGGGCAGGGGCAGGGGCAGGAGGAGAGGGGTGGTGGTGAGAAGTGGAGGGATTCTGGCAAGTGGGCAGGAGGCGAAGGAGTTTGAAATGGATGGAGGAGGGAGAAGAGACGGAGAGAGAAGACGCGAGAGGAGGAGCTAAGAGAGTCTGACGGGTCTTTGCAGACTTACACCGACTTGAAGAAGTTGAACGCCAAGAACATCGTCAAGCTTTTGCTGCGTTGAAACAAGTAGATGAGAAGAAGAGAAGAGCAGTGAAGTGAACAGATGAGATGAGATGAGACATGCTATGTGAGAATGTCTGTCTTGCTTCAATTAAACATAAAAATAACAATCCTCCTCCTCCTCCTCCTCCTCCTCCTCCTCCTCCTCATGTCATCTCATCTTAGTCCTGGTCACATTTACTTGAGAAGCTCCGCAGGCGGTGCTGCCAACCATCGTCAGGATATTCTCCTCTCCTCTCCTCTCCTCTCCTCTCCTTCCCCGCCCCCGCCCCGGCCCCCTCCCCCTCCTCTCCTCTCATCTCCTCTCCTCCCCTCCCCTTTCTCTCTCTCTGCTTTTTCTCACCTCGTCCTGCTCGATCGAAGTTGGAAGATCGATTCGCCTGCTCAGCTGCTCAGTGACCCTGCTCTTCTCCTTCCTCCTCCCCTCCTTGACAAATCTCCTCTCCCCTTCCTCTCCATCCCCCTCTCTCCTGTCCTTTCCTCCGCCTCTTCTTTCCTGCTCCTGCTCCTGCTCCTGCTCCTGCTCCTGCTCCTGCTGCTCTTCCTCCTCTACCTGCAGTCTTCTCTTTTCCTTCTTGTAGGCCATCCAGAGCTTCACGAGTCGCCCGATCACGTTGGCGTACTTGTGCTCCATCAGGCATTTCCCCGTCGAGCGCGAGACCAGGCTGAGGAGAAGATGAGAGGAGAGGAAAAGGAGGAGAATGAAAGTGAGGGGTAGGGAGGAGGAGGGAGGAGGAGGGAGGAGGAGGGAGGAGGAGGGAGGAGGAGGAGGAGGGAGGAGGAGGAGGAGGAGGGAGGAGGGAGGAGGAGGAGGGAGGAGGGAGGAGGAGGAGGAGGAGGAATAAGAGGAGTTAGGATGAAGATATCGACCTGAAACCCGAAGGAGCACCAGAAATCTGAAGATCTTCATCGCAAGAGATGAAACCTGAATTCAAGGAAAACATATCTCCCCTCCCCCTCCCGCTCCCTATTCCTGCTCCTGGTCCTGCTCCTGCTCCTGCTCCTGCTCCTGCTCCTGCTCCTGCTCCTGCTCCTGCTCCTGCTCCTGCTACTCCCTCTCCTGCTCGTGTACCTGCTATAACGACATATTCATACCTCTCTGGGGTCTCCCTTCGCCTGACTCTAGTTCCTGTCCGCTCTCCTATAGAAGCTCTACCCGAGTTTCCTCTCCTCGACCATAAGACATTTCTGCATTTCCTGACCTGGCGAGAGGTCTTGATACTCTTCGGGGCTGATCGCTCATTTCAAGTCCCAATCTGTAGTACCC
>NW_005434598.1:316801-322435 GCF_000315625.1 Guillardia theta CCMP2712 | reverse complement strand
CCCTCCCTCCCTCCTCCCTCCCCTCCCCTCCCCTCCCTCCCCCCTCCCCTCATCGTCATCATCATCTACAACCTCTCTAACAGCTTCTGCTGCCCTTGGTCCAAGAATCCTGCAGACAGCAATGGTCATACCAGCAAGTTGCCACCGCAATGAGCGAGAGCACGAAGGAGCGAAGGGGGAAGGAGGTCGAGGATTGACAAGGGGGAGCAGGAGCACGCGGACAAGGAAGGGAAGCAACAGGGATGAGAGAATGGGATAGAAGGCAGAGGAAGAGGGGGAAGGAGGCGGTAGGGAGGAGGAGGAAGCGCGGACAAGAGTATCACATAGCAAGTTCGCGCATTTTCGGGACGATGCCGGAATCATCTATTCGCAGGAGAGAACTTCCTGCAAAGGCAAGACAAACGAGTTCAACAACATGTCGCACATCAAGAAGATGTTCACCGATCGCCATCAAGCACATTGCATTGATAAACTTGTTCTCGCAGACAGGATTTCCTACTACCCAGATCTTCTCCAAGGCAGGCTGTCAAGTCAAGAGATCAGGAGGGGCAGCGCAGCAAGCAAGATCAGGTCACCTGCGGCTGCAGCCCTCGAAGTGACGTCAACTTGTTGTTCTCTAGGTGAAGTTCCTTGAGGTTTGGCTGTTTGACATGTCAAACTCCAACATGTCAACGTGTCAAACGTCTGCCTGTGAGAAGAGATAATCGAGATTTGACAAGAAGTTGTTCTGTAGATGTTGTCAGCCACCTCAGCATCAAAATCCTCCTCCTCATTGTCCTCTTCTCCATCCTCCTCTCCATCTGCCTCTTCCTCCTCCTCATCATCGTCATTATAAGCATCAGCAGCACAACCATGTTTCATCATCTTCATCTGATCACCCTCTGTTGTCTCCATCAAACAGACACACCTGTAGAAAGAGCGTCTTCAATCCTCGATGGACACCAAGACCCTCTAGACTTGTGATGTACTGCAAAACAAAGTCAAAGAAGAAACTTGCGCTCCTCTCCTCTCCGCTTCCCTTCTCCTCCCCCCCCCTCCACACCTTTTCTCCTCTTCTTTCCTCTCCTCCTCTCACCTGATTACTCAACGACAACGTTGAAAGGCCGACAGAAATCTTCAAATCTCGCACGCACTGACACAAACATGTCATCAACATCCCAGACAACCAGCTGATCAAGACGTCGACTCGACTGCAGTACGAGCGTCTGAAACTTCTCACCTTGTAGCGAGGAACAAAGTTCTCCGCACGAGGACGAGGGGAAGGAGCGCGGTAGCGCTGGCGAGCAGCAGGAGAGACTGATCGCTGATCTGCTCGACGTTGTCAGCCCCGACGACCTCACGCTCTCTCTACCTCGGGCTGAATTGTTGAGACGACCAGCGGAGGAAGAACGCCTGCGGGCACTTGTCATGGCTGTGACCTGTCCGACCTCTCCTTGCAGCATCCACTCCTGCTCCTGCTCCTGCTCCTGCTCCTGTTCCTGCTCTCCTCTTCCTCCTTCTCATCGTGACCATCTCTCCGCCTTTGTCTCTTCCCCTCCCTTCTCCCTCCCTTTCTCTCCTCCTCCTCCCTTCCTCCCTCTGTCTCCCCTTTCTCTCCTCCTCTTGCTCACCCCTTGCTCTGGTTAGTATCCTTCCCCATGGTAGGAGACGCGGAGCCTCTCAGTCCAGGGGACGGCGTCCTCCTTGCAGCGGCCGACTGGTTGGGGGAGTAGCGGGAAGTGACCAACTTGCTCCTGTTGGATTCCTCTAGAGACTTGGAGACGATATCGAGTTGCTCCTGCACATTGAAAGTGAGGAGGAAGAAGAGAGGGAAGAAGAGAGAGGAAGGGGAAGGAGGAGAGGAAGGAGGAGAGGGGAAGGTGGAGGAGAGGAGAGAGGGAAGAGAACGAGAAGAGAGGGAAGAGAACGAGTTATGATTGTGGTCACACAGATTAAAGGAGTAGCAGAAGAATGAAGAGGAGAGGAAAGGGAGATTTGTGCTTGTTGTTCACCTGCAATCTTTTCTCGTTCATCCTCTTCTCCTTCACAGTCTGCCGTCCCATTCATTTCACAGGAGAGGAGAGAAGGGGAAAAAGACAATCTCACGACCTCGTTCAGCGTCGTCACTTTTGAGCTCAACGACGTGTTCTCACTCTTGAGGTTGTCAATCTCACTTTGCAAAGATTTCAACAGCGCTGGGCGTGCGAGTTCAAGTCAGAAGGCACGTCCAACTCGTCCAACAGCACAGCAGTCACCATTGCTCGAGTGCAACATCTTCTGTAGGTCATCCTGGAACGTCGGTTGCTCTTGCGAGGCCGTGCTCTTGGAGCTCGAGCTCTTCTTCGCGCTCGCCGTCCGAGGAGCTTCTGAGACTCTCGGAGCCGCTCGGGAGCTGCTCCCACTCGCATCTAGGTGGGATGGGGCGGGTGCCCGGCTCGTCGACTGGACCCTCGTCAGAGGAGGAGGAGGAGGAGGAGGAGCGGAGGAGGAGCGGAGGAGGAGGAGGAGGAGGAGGAGGAGGAGGAGGAGGAGGAGGAGGAAGTCCAGGAAGAGACTGAGAGGTCAAGGGACGAGGACGAGGTGAGCAGACGGAGATAGGGGAAGGAGGGAAGTGAAGGGAGTAGGGCAGAGTGAGCAGGAAAGTCTGTCAAACCTGTGGATGAACAGTTTCGATCGATCTCCGCACTTGCACCTCAGGCTCTTCTCGTCTCTTCTTCACTTTCCTTCCGCTCCTTTGGGGATCGATGCTGTTGTTCGAGGAAAACATCAGGTTAACATCAAGATTGAATTGATGGGATCGAACCAACCTCTTCATGATTTCATTGTATAGCTGTTGTTTTGACAATGGCTGCAGGTTAAATTAAACCGCACATTCGTCGATGCATGTCATCGAATCACCTTCTTCTGTTTCTCTTCGCTCTTCACACGCCCATGGGGCATGTGATCGGTCGATCTCCGCATCTCGCTCTGCCGTTGACTTCGCTCCATCTGTTCGGTGAAATGAAGATTCTTGTTATCATGGTGGTTGTGAGTTGACGTTTCAAAGGCCCAATCCTCCTCATGTTTGGTTGGGTGCGACGGTTTGGGAGTCTGCACTCCATTGGAAGGTGGGTGTTGTTGTGCTTTGTGAAATTCATAATCTGCAACCCTCTGACGTACAAGTGATCGTTCTTTCTTGGCTGAAGGAGATCCTATCCAACATCACAAGTCAGATATCTCAAACATCGTGCTTCTTGTTGACATCACCTTCATCATCGCTGCTCAAGTCGAATCTATGAAGAGGTTGTGAATGAGTGTCAATCTTTGGTTCATGCTCCTTGTATCGCTCATGGGAATGTTTCTCCTCCTCCTCCTCCTCCTCCTCTGAATCATCCCAGATAGTCTGCTTGCTCACCCTGCTCGACGTTCCCTCAACACGTCCATCCTCCCCCCTTGGCATAAAATCTTGTTGCATGTCATCTGTCCCCTGGCCGCCAGGTTTCTCGTCTTCTGAAGCAGCTTCAACGGAAGTAGCATGCCGCCTTTCAACTTCCTCTTGCTCAACTTTCTCCTCCCCACCCTCCTCCCCCTCCTGGGCCTCTTCAAGAAGTGCATGTTTTGTCACTTGATGATACTGATGCTGCTGCTGCTGCTGCTGCTGCTGCTGCTGCTGCTCGTGGTGGTGGTGGTGGTGCTGATGATGATGACCTTCAGCTGTCACTTCTTGTTGATTCCCCGCTGTTACGTCTCCCTCTTCTTCTCGGATTCTTTTCTCGTTGCCTTCAGTCATTTCTTGCGTTTCCTGTTCCTTCTCGGACGAGGAATCTTGATGGACGTCTGAATCCGCCTCTTTGGCGTCAGGCTGGACCATGAAAGTCACAAGAGAGGCAATGGTCAGAGACTGAAAGAAAACAAACCTTCACATGTGCTTCGGCGTCTTCTTCTTGACTTTCATCTGAGAAATCCGACCCCGACAAGTCTACTTCAAACCCTAAAACATCGGACACATTCCCGCCCGTTGTTGATGACGGCGGGGGTTTCGCTGATGATTTCAAGCCGCCTCCTCCAGTCTTATTGATCGAAGGCTGCTCATTCGCTCTTACCATTACTTCAGCCTCCTCGGCTTTCTGCTGACTTTCTTTGATCTCATCTTGGATTTCTATCGGCAGCTCCATTTGCTTCTTGACAGCTTCAGGAAGGTTGTGCTTGAGGTGATCGTTGACCAATCGCGTGAAGACTTCTAAGGGAGATCCGACATTGTCATACTTCAAGTTGGCCAGCAGCGCAAGAGCCTCCACAAAGTCGCTGTATGCTATGTAGTTGACCCCCGAAGACGAGATCTTCATCACCTGCTTGTAAATCTTTCCTGCAGCTTCTTGATCCACTCGGGAGTCCATGAGCTTGCATTCACGAACAAACTTGTAGAACTTCCCTGCTACCATCTGCTGCTTGCTTGATTGCTTGCCCTCCAGGCAGTAATAATGAAACAGGGATCGCAGAAGGCGGTCAGTTTCTTCAGCAGAGAGTTCATCATTCTGCTGTTGATCGGAGGATTTCTCCTTCTTCTCTTCCTCAACACTGTCAGAACCTTCGCTCTCGTGTCCCACCGCATGCTCGGGCAGGAGGAACTTCCCACTAGGATCTATCGTCTTGTACACCCTGGACCTGTCGATTCGTCGTAGCAGGAACACCATGGCCTCGTCATAGCTCACTTCTTCCTGAGTCTCAGGGTCTTGAAGGAACCCCATCAGTGAGCATCTCTCCAGGCACTCGAGAAAATCTTGAAACTCAAGTGCATGGGACCCTCGTGCCCCCGACTTGAAAATTCTTGACACAGCGTCGAGGGCCAATGGCTCCGGCGTGATGCTGCAGGCCGCCATGCACTCCATGAAGCAAGAGGCATCCATGGTGTCACCACGAGCATAGTGAGAGAAGATCTTGTGTAAGTTGTCGGAGTACAGCTCCAGCACCTCGTCTCCCATGATGATGCCCGTCAGAAGCCCATCCAACGTCCCGCTCCCCTGCACCAACAATCGGAATCAGGATCTTCCTTCTCGAAACCTTCCTAGGTGGCACGTATCGTATGATTTCTCGTGCGGTAAGTATGACTCAGAGACTGAGAGGTCGAGGCATCTTCATGCATGACAAGTTCTCCCTTAGCATTGCTATCCTCATGTACTGATCAAACCTTCCGTTGAAACCTTGACTAATTGAAATCTTGCATGTCAAGCAGCGCTCACTACAACTTCACTCTTGCTATATCATAGTCTTATCTTCATCTTGCGTCTTCCTCAAGTTCTGATCCTCTTCTTCCCCCTTCCTCCCTCCCTCCCTCCCTCCTCCCTCCTCCCTCCCGCCCATACCTCGCTCGCTCGTACAAAATTGGGTACCCTCGTCCCCACACTGCCTCAGTCATGTACCCCATCTATCATGCTACCCCACCTACTACCAATTTCACACCCCACCTTGTATATCCCCCTGAATTACCTAGTTATGACCCCTACGTGATCGCTTCTGCCCAGACCCCTACCCCCGGTAATGATCTACCACACCCAGGGCATCAAAAGAGGAAAGTACCCCTCCTTGCTACTACATTTATACGGGTACCGATAGCAAAGTTCGAAGTTTTACAAGTTTGACAGGATCCGTTGACCGCAGGACTGGAAGGGAGGAGGG
>NW_005434598.1:312873-316683 GCF_000315625.1 Guillardia theta CCMP2712 | reverse complement strand
AGGAGGGAGGAGGGAGGAGGGAGGAGGGAGGAGGGAGGAGGGAGGAGTGAGCGAGTGAGTGTGAGTGAGAGAGAGCGAGAGAGTGAGACTCCCGGAGGGGGGGAGGGATGCGGCGGATGGGCGGAGAGTGGGAGCCGCGAGGGAGGGCAGGGAGGGAGGGAGAGAAAGCTCACCGATATGAGAGGGAGCAATCGATAGAGTCGTTCTCGTGATTGAGAGCATGTGCGCCAGGAAACGACAGGTGAAGAGGCGCTGACAGATGGATACAGGTTGAAGTTCCATGTCCTCACAGTTTGGAGGAGCATGGTAAGGACGGGGCATATGGCCAGCAGCCGAGCTGAGTGCGACATCGATGCAGTACATGCTTGATTCATGCTGTAAGGTCGAGGAGAGATCGTGAGGAGGTGCAACAGCCCCTGAAGAGGGCAGGCATGTTAGGTGGCTGACAGCTGAAGGCTCTTCGACGTCCCCGTGAAAGTTTGCGCGAGTGATAAGATGGAGGCGATACAGGAGGACGCCATGTACGGGGAGGCCGAGGAGGTGGACGAGGAGGAGCTCGAAGAGTTCGCCAGGCACCTCGGTATCGACCCGAGCACGGAGCACGAGCTCATGTGGATCTGTCGTATGGCGTTGGACGCTCCGGTGCCGGAGGGCTGGAGCGCGCACGAGGACGGCAACGGTCACACGTACTACTTCCATGCTGAGACACAGTCGTCGTCTTGGGAGCATCCTTCAGACGGCTACTTTCGTGGGCTGCTGTCATGGTGCAGGAAGCAGCAGAGTATGGCAAGCACGCTGAGCACTGGGAACCACGAGGCCGTGCGGACTAACCGAGAGCTGAACGCAACTATAGAGAAGCTGAAGCTGAAGTACGAGGAGCTCAAGGCTGCAGCGAGCAAGGTCGGGGCTGAGAACGATGCGCTTGCAGAGAAGGCAGCATGGATGGAGGCGAAGTTGAAGTCGGCAGAAGAGGAGCACGCAGCTGAGATTGCGGGGTTGGAGCAGATGCATGCAAGGGCAAAGGATGAGGCGAACAGGCTGCGAGGGTTTGAAGAGAAGTGCAAGGAGTTGAGCTTCAAGCTGCAAGCTGCCAACGATGAGTTGACGAGAGCAGGTGGCGACAAAATGTACAAGGAGCGGGAAGAAGGGATTGAGCTCGAAAGGCAGTTGTTGGAGGAGAGAGCGAAGAACGACATGTTGGTGCGGGAGAAAGAAAGTTGGGAGGCTCGGGAAACAAGTTTGCAGCAACAGATCGCAAGGCTACATACTTGCAACCTGCAGGACAAGGAGGAGCTGAATAAGTTGAAGATGGTGGTAGAAGAGTTGCATCTTGAAAAGGAGCGCGTCCTACGAAGATCTCAAGAGTCTGAATCCTTGCTTCGGATTGAGCTGCAAGAGGGTAAACGGGCCGTCAAGGCTGGGGAAGAAAGAAGAAAGTTGGATGATGAGAAGATAAATGCGCTTGAACGAGCGTTGGAGGAGACGAGAGGCGAGCTTGTACATGTCAAGCAGGAGTTGAACCTTCAGTTGGTAAGATGTCAAGACCTGGAAGGAATCACCGCAAGCATGCAAGCCGGACAGTCTTTACAGCATGACGAGCGCATGTCAGAAAAGAACGAGATGCTGATCCAACAGATTCACAAGAGCGAACAAGTTGTTGCAGAGCTGAGAGAGAAGATTGCGCAACTTGAGCTGTCGAAACTTACCTTGCAAGAGCAGCTGTCGGATGTAGAGCACGCTGTTCAGAGGGAGAAAGAGAAGTCAGATGTGCTGAAGACGGAGATACTTCAAGTGAAAGACCAACTGGAGCGGTGTGTTGTCATGTGTTGTTTTTACATCTTGCCTTAAGAGTTTGCAGAACGCAATACAAGCTGGACCAGAGGGAGGCTGAGTTTGAATCTCGGTAAGGGCAGAAAACTTGTTTCATCCATCCTGCCATTTTCTTGCATCCCACTTCACGCCCTGACATGCTCTGTGCAGACAATCTACTTTCAACACGCGTGAAGGATCTCTGTTAACAACGATCGCAGAGATGCAAGAAAGACAAACGAAACTCTCAGATTCTCTTCAAGCAGAGTCGTTGAAGTTTGCCAGAAGTGAGAAATTGCTCCAAGAAAATCATCAGGCATTGTCAGACAGCGAGAGAAAGAACAGCTCTTTGAAGGTGAGCCGTTTTCTTGCAACGATTGCGATTGTAACGTCTTGAGATTGCAGGAGAGAATCGCAGAAATCGAGACAATCTTGCATCTGTCCCAGCAAGAATGTGAAGATCTGAAATCCAAACATGTCAGAGCAGCAGCTGTCTTGAGCAACGTTGCAAGGGATGAAACAGGCAGTGTCGACGAATCGGTGAAGAAGCTTGTTGAAGAGTTAGAAAGCAAGAGGAATCACAATTTTGCACTTGAACAAGAGAAAGTCAGGTTGCAAGAGGAGATAAAAAGTCAGGAGGAAGGGAAAATCTCGGCGCTGCAGACCAACCGGAAGTTATCGAGCCAAGTGGAAGATTTGCAGAGAGAGATATCTTCGTTACATACCTCCCTCACGAGTTCCAAAGAGAGCTTGAAACGACTCAAGGAGGAAAGTTCACAAGCAGCGAAAAGATTAGAACGAGATCTGATGGAAAACAGGTGAGCTGAGTGTTGAGAACTCTTGCTACTGATGATGTCTCATCTTTCATATCTGTTGGTCACTTTCTTGTTCTGTTGCCTTTGTGACATTCAAACAGAACGCAACTCGATCGAGTCCAATCGGAGAATTTGCAACATGCAAAGACGATTCAGAGTCTGCAGCAGAAGCTGTCGAGTGCTAACGATGAAATCCACGATGCGCGCGAGAGATTGAACCAACTTCGATCAACTCTTGAAGCTGTCAGGTTGGCAAAAGCAAAATCAGAGGTGAGTCTTTGACCTTGTGCAATAACTTGCTGATGTCGATGGCGGGAGAGAGGAGACGAGGGGAAAGGGGAGAGATGGAAAAGGAAGCGGGGAAAGGAGCAGGAGCAGGAGCAGGAGCAGGAGCAGGAGCAGGAGCAGGAGCAGGAGCAGGAGCAGGAGCAGGAGCAGGAGCATGAACAGGGGAGCAGCAGCAGGAGCAGGAGGAGAGGGCGGAGGCGGTTGTTGATGATGTTGTTCGTTGTTGATCAGAACGATGCTCGCATGGGGGTTGTGGCCTTCAAGCATGAAGTTCGGACGCTGGAGAAGCAGCTGAGGGAGGAGAGAAATTCTATCAGAGAGCTGCGCAAGAAAGACAGAGAGTTGTCTCAGAACGGCAGCTTGCAAGAGAAACAGAATGTTGAGATGCAGGACATCATCGAACAGCTGACAAGGAGCTCGTCGAAGATGGAAGAGGTTGGGAAAATTTCCCCAGTGCACTCGAAGATGTTTCTAACGTGTTGTGCAATCTTTGAAATCTGCAAATATGACATTCCGAAGTCCTTAGTCGACATTACAGTGATTCCCTTGTTTCGCAGGAGCTGAAGTTGCTCAGGGACGAGAAAAGTTTGTTGGACGAGACCAACGGGGTCTTGAGATTAGAATGCAACGCACTTGTAGATAGCAACAACGACCTCAAGGAGAGCATGGTAACCTGAACTTACCTGCTCCCTTCCTGCCTTCGTTCTTCTCCCGCTTCCTCTCTCCGTCCCCTCTTCTTCTGTTCCTCCCCCCCTCCTCTCCTCCTCTCCTCCTCTCCTCCTCTCCTCCTCTCCTCCTCTCCTCCTCTTCTTCCTCCCTCTCGTCCTCCGTCCTGGCTCCTTCCTTCTTTTCTACCTCCCTTCTACCTTTCCAAGTTCAACTGCAAGTTTCATTTCAT
>NW_005434598.1:296402-310655 GCF_000315625.1 Guillardia theta CCMP2712 | reverse complement strand
GAGGAGGAGGAGGAGAATATTCCTCCCCCAGCAGCGGGGAGGACGGGACGAGCCTTGAGACGATTCACTCCACCATCATGAGCTCCAGTCAGCTCAAGAGGAACGAGACCCGGACGGCGCACACGGAAGAGGTCGGAGGAAGCGGACTACTGCATGCCCTCGAGAGGAGACACACTATCAGAGCAGAGCAGATGAGGTGGAAGAGAGAGGAGGAGGAGGAGGAGGAGGACAGGGGAAGGGGAGCAGGAAAGAACTTTCGGTTCCAGACTGGGCTCGGGAACGTCATGCTCCTAGACGCTCCTGCTGGCGTCCGAGAAGTTCAAGTCCCTTCAGACAGCACGGACGCATCCTCCCACTTCTTTCGCAAGGCACCGACGCGGGCAGCAGCAGCGGAACAGAATTCCTCCTCCTCTCCTCCTCCTCGGCCTCCTTCCATCACTCCTGGGTCGTCAGCGGTGGAGGAACAAGGGAGGGAAGAGCAGTTTTCCTTTCTGCAGTCTAGTTCCAGCAAGGTCACGGGCCAGGATCAGTCGCTACCGACTACCCCGTCCTCCGTAGAAGATCAGATGACCGCTGTTGCATGCCAAGAGGGGAGGAGGAGGAAGAAGTCAGTTGAGAAGTCCACTTCAAACAGCCGAGCAAGCAGGACCTGCGCTGTCTGTTGAGAGGTGTTTGATTGTAATGTGGGTGTATGTAGTAACATGTAGGTATTGAGAACAAGAAATTGAACAAGATAGCAGAAGGAACAGGTTGCATACATGAGAAAACTGTATCCACGACAACTTTATTGCAAAGTGTCAAACCGAATGTACATGGCGAGCTTAAGAGATTAGAAGAACATGTTGTACCTTCGCACATGATGAGAACATTCGGAAATCAAGGAAATGAGGAGAGGAGTGGTTATGGACCAGAAAAGTTGAGAAGAGGAGAGGAGTAGAGAGGAGAGGGAGTAGAAAGGAGGGGGAGAGTGGAGAGGAGAGGAGAGGAGAGGAGAGGAGAGCGAAATAGTGTGGTTGGAACGGAGGAGAAAGGAAAAGAGAATACGGGGAACGGAAGCGAAGGGAGGAAGAAGAGGAGGAGAAGATGAGGTGGGAGAACCACGGATAAGCAAGCTGCAAAGGGAATAGCAGAAGAGGAAACACTTACTTCGTGGGCTTCGCCATGACAGCATGGAAGTGATTGAATTCCTTGTCGGCTTGCTTGACCGAACGAGTGAGAAGAAGTTGGAACATGCTGCAAGAAAGTTTTTTAGTGACATGCGAGAAAAGATCGTTTGATAGGCATGAATGTTTTGCTCGTTTTGTAGAAAGACTACAAAGATTGATCGCAAATGACTGGTTGAGTGCGGCAGGGGAAGTGAGCGTGAATAAGAGGAGAGTGAAAAAGAAGTGCAAGTGCGGGGGGGAGAGAGAGAGAGAGAGAGAGAGGAAAAGAGGGAACAAGAAGAGGGCACGAGTACTGAGATGTTGGAGATATGCGAATATTCGAGATGATAACAAAGATGCTGTTGATGCTGATGGAGAAAATGATTGAGATCTCCATGAAGGAGTTAGAGATGGAGATGGAGATGGAGATGTAGGTGGAGGTGCTGCCGCTGCCGCTGCCGCTGCTGCTGCTGGTGATGATGATGGTGGTGATGATGGAGATGATGATTGAGACCAACATGAAGATTACAAAGCTGTTGTTGTTGTTGGTGGTGTTGGTGTTGGTGGTGGTGGTGGTGGTGATGATAAGGAGGAGGAGGAGGAAGAAGAAGAAGAAGAAGAAGAAGCCATATAGCAGCAGCTGCTTCATCGCCATGTTCCAACATGGAGCATGTCGGAGGAGCCACCTCTATTTGTGGACCCGTCCACAATCATCCCCCTCATTCACATTCCTCCCCCCCTCATCCCTGCCTCATCCCCTCCTGTTCTTCTCACCCCAGCCCGCCATGCCGCCCGTTGCCTGCATGCTTGCCATGCTGAGCTTCGCGGCAATTTTGCTTCCATGCTGTCCGTCTTCCCTTCCTCTCTTGTCCGTCTCTCTCTCTTTGGCATCTCCTTCCTCCCTCCTCTCCCTCCTCTCACTTGCCTCTGCTGGTGTATCCATCAGTTCTTGTCGTGGAGAGTTCTGGAGCAAGTTAATCTTGTCGTCTGTCTACAGGATATTGTTGGATTCCGATGATCGCTGTTTGAATATGAGCGGCCCGAGGCCAAAAACATGTGGGGTGAACATGGCAGGAGACCTTTCGGTTTGCATGGCAGGGAGGGAGATGTTGAGGCTACGGGGAGGAGAAGATGAAGGAGACGAAGGAGACGAAGAAGAACAAGACGAAGAGGATAATGGAATCGGATTCAGGTCTCGCACTCTTCTCGAGAGCCTGCAGAAGCTGAAGAAGGAGATACAAGAAGCACAAGTCATACAACAAGAGAAACTAAAGATGGTTAGCTCCTGTGATTTGATCAACGTGGTGCGAGAAGTCACTCCTGACATCAACCTTGCAGCAAGAGAAGATGAAGTCATCTCTTGACTTCATCCTAGAAGAGATTGAGAAGGAATGGCGTGCAAGCACTGTCGCCCGCTCTTCTTCTCCGATGGGGGAGGACGACCGTCAAGTTGTAGACGAAACGTTCTCGAAGATCTTTGGGAACTTTTACACTCCAGTCAGTGAAAGGAGTAAGGGAGATGTGATAGATGATGTTTGTCTTGCAGACAGAGGAAATAGAAAGGCGAGAAACGAAGAAATATCGTAAGACCATGAAGAAGATGAAGGAATTAATGCGAAACTTTGTCAGTCTGCTTTGCTGCTATCCATGTTTCGATTCGTTGAATTGAATGGACTTGCTTTGCTGGCAGGATAGCAACAAGAAGAAGCTTTGTTTTGAATCATGGTATGCTTCTCCCATGGTGTAATGTTTCAACCACCAGTGATCACGATGCAGTGGACCAAACAAGGCGTGTGTGGAGAATTGGATCATTATCGAGGGAATCAACATCGTGCCATTTTGTAATTCAACGTTCATTACCATGATTCATAAAACTTCCGGAATGGTAACGCGAGTGAACAGTGTTTATTCTCTTGCCTTACAAGTTGGTCTGTTTAGGTGATTCAGTTGGGTGAGGAATCTGCAGGATCGTTTTTCTTTTCTTTCCCTCAGCCAAGTCAAAGACGTTGACGCCGACGGTCGAACGACTAATATTTGCATGGCAGATGTCACGCGATCATTGAGCGACGTTCATATCTGCTTCTTCAACGGCGAATTGCAGAGTATTGGTGCGTTGAAACCTGAGACAGAGATATGTTTTTCACTGAGAACGAAAGTGAAGGACGGAATGGAACTTTTCTTGCCCCGTATCTGGCTGTAGATGCTTGGTAAGAGAGTATACAATGACAAAATTCGAATCTCCTTCTCATTTTCCATCTTTGAAGGAAATTTTTGAAGCCAAACTATCAGAAAAAGCTTGAGATGAAATACGCTGATCTCACAAGGCACATTCCAGCTAATCAAACATACAAAATGGCTCATTGGCAACTACGGGTCACGCGTTGCAAATATACGGGAGAGTCGCACGTCATTGCCCTCAATGGAATGCTTGCAAGCAAGATCACCCCTCCCCCAGAGGTCTGGATTCTTTGCCTTCCCTGATAGAGAACTCGCCCTGCCCTGTCTTGTCTCCTGTTCCTCGCTTTCCTTGTCTTTGCACCTCTTATCTCCTTCACTCCTCTGACTACATGTTTCAGCTTCACCTGATGGAGAACGGGTTCGAGTTCATTACGGCTCGAGGAGACGGTGTCGTTTACGATGGTGCCAAACTCGAAACGATCGAGGGATATGATATGAAAGTAAGACTCTCCCTGTTGTCTCATTGGAATGTGAACCTTTGTCGTCACATCCGTTGCTTCTCAAACAATTTTTGGCCCCTGACTCTCTTCTCATTCCAACCTTCAGAGAATTAATCTCTCCAAGAAAATCGGACTATTTCAGAACGATTCAGAGCTGGCTATCAGGACTGATCATAAATTCCCAGCCAATCTGACAGAACAAGAGCTCTTGGCCAGGCAAGTTGAGGGAAGGGAGGGTGTGAGGATTCGAACGTTTCTGAACCCTGCATAGGATGTGGGAAGATGATACATACTGGGGCGATGAGACTGTGGCGGAAGGCAACATGAATACAACAGATGACGACTCGTTCCTATCCAGCTCAGGTCAAGCAACCTCTCGAGTTTGACATCCAGTTGACATGATGGGCAGAGCTTATACGAATCGAAGAGGCTGTTGAAGCTTTTCATGCGGGAAAGCCGATCCCGCACGGCCTCAAGGTCGTGAGAAAGGAAGATCACCCGGGCTTCGGCCGTGAGCATCCGGAGACAACGTTTGACAAGCTGAAAGAGACGTGATGTGTGTATGGAGACAGGAATGCGTCAGTTTGTTCGCTTTTAACGCTGCTGTACACGAGGCAAGAGAGAAATATGTGCAGATGATGACGTGAGAGGTCGCCGGATTGCCTCTGGCCGCAACATCGTCAGGAGGTCGCGGCGCTGCTGGGCTGGTGCAGATGCAGCTCCATGAGATCTTGCATCATCGACATGTCGGCGAACAGATCTCCCTGTAAAGCTCCACATGAGCTGGTGGGGTGAAGAAGAGGAAGAGCAAGGGATGGGGAGGAAGGTGATGTAGCGACAGCAAGGACAGGACAAGAAGGGGAAGCAATGGGAGGTGCGATGAAGATTGAGCAACGATGGGGGAGCAGGAGAACAAGCGAGCAACGAAGAAGGAGAGAGAGTGAGGCGACGCCGAGGGGCTTGTCGGCAACTCACCACCGTCACGTCGTCAGCAGGAGGCATCCAGATCAGACTGTCTGTCTCAGTGTCTGGCCGTTGAGGAGCAACGCTCTTGCCCCACACGCCACTGAGTGGAAGGGGATCTTCACATCTCCGGAGGATATTGGTGAGCGAATCGTACTCCCTGCTCGTGCCATTGAGCGCGAAAGGCGCCTGAGACACAAGTGAGCATGGGAAGAGACAGAGAGGCTGACGAGACCTCGTCGTCAACGAGAGCAGGTTGAATCTCCTCGTGGGCATGCGAATCTGCGGTTGGTTTGCATCTGACGGAAGGGAGAAGGACGCAAGTCAGATCGAGCAAGAAGATTCCAGACGCACACATCAAGTCACACCTCTGCGATTCCACGAAGTTCTCAGGAGATCCATTGACTGAGTTTGCTCTGAGCACCCGTCAGCCAGTCTCAAAACACAAGTACAAGTGAGCAATCACCGTTTAAGATCTGAAAACAATGCTGGGAAGGAGCCGGACAGCAGCGGGTTGGATGAGAAGGAGGGCGAGTTGCTTGCAGGAGCGAAGGGAGGTTTGTCTGCTGGGCTGTTGACCGGCGAGCTGAACAAGCCTATCCCGCGGTTCTTTGCAGACAAGCGTCAGCAACAGGGCAAGTGAAGAGAAGGATAGATCACGTGCGAGAGAGGATGGGCCGACGGTATTCGAACAGGAGGCGAAGCCGTACAAGGAGGAACATAAGGAGGATCCAGTGACGGCGACCTTCTTCACACAAGTTCAACCTCAACTAGCAAACAGCCTTGACTGTTCAGACCTGTTCGAGTTGATCGGAGACTTGGCACCTTTGACGTCTGAATCTGCAGCCATTTGACCCATCCGTGGAGATCTCCCCTGACCTCCTTGAGAACCTCCGAACATTGGCTTTGCGTTCGGCATCATGGGGGTCAGGAGCAGAGGCGTTGGAATCTCCTCCTTCCCTTCCTCTCTTGTCATCTTGGCGGCCGTTGCGTTCGATTTCGGAGCGCTGAATCCAACATCGCGGAGAAGAGGCGAGGCTACAAGCTTGGGAGATCTGCTTGAAGGTTCAGTCTTGACTGAATCGTGTTGAGTGTGTGCTAGCCTGTGAAAATCTCGTGCAAGACCCAGGTCGATCTTCAATAAGCTCATGTCATCCAGCTCGCTTTCCTGCCCAACCATGAGATAGTGTTCGAACCAAGAAGAATGTCAAAACCTCTGGGTAGTTCCCAAGTAGCGATTCATCATTGCTTGAGGTCAGAGGACCAAGCTGTGTGCCCTCGAATGCCATCTTCTTGCATACAGTCGGATCGGTTTCGGCTCGAAGCTGCGGGAAAAGAAGCAAGGGAGTCAATACATGCCAAGAAACAGGTGAACTATCTTACCAACTGAAAACTCCCGCTCTTCTGCACTTTTGTACTTCCTGTAAACACCAGGATTATGATGGTTTTGTTGAACCTCCTCCAATCCCACCTGGTGGCCGGACATTCTTCCGTCGTTCAGACATCAAGCCAGGGTGACCAGTGCCGCCAGTCTTGATTGCGGCAGCGACAGCACTTTCCAACCAAGCGGCTGGCAGAGAAAGATCAGTAGAACGAAGCGTTGTTGACAAGACAGATCGATTCAACAGATTAAAAACTCAGATAGACAACACAGATAGATAACACAGATTGATTAAACAGATTGATTAAACAGTTTGATTAGATTGATTGACCAGACAGGTACAGAAGCGATGATACACCAATGCACAACCTGCATCTGTCGGCTCGGTCGGGCAAGAAAGAGACCTCTCTCGAACTTGCAAAATTGGAACTTCGGTCGCTGCAACCTGCAAACCAGTCATCAACTCATCCACTTACAAGTTGCATGTGCTGATCTACCAGGTATTCGTCTGCCGGTGAGAGCGAATATTGCACCTTGACTAGAACGCGCCCCGATGGCGTTTCCACCTCCCCAAAACTGGACGAGGAATGAATAACCATCGCAAGGATCGAGTTGCATGTCTGTGAGGATCACTAACCTGTACTCGTGAATCTCTTCGTTCTGATGACCGATCGAGCACTCATTCTGCTGTAAAGAGAGCGAGGTTGATAGCCTATACTTCAAACCGCAAGACGCGTTGCGGTACTGCAGCTGAAACACAGTCTTGTGGCACGGCAACAACCGCAAACAGGAGTAGACGCTCTTCACAAGTAGAAGCAGATGCTTGACAGCAAACGAAGGCTTGATGTCTGACTTCGCTCCTCTCTCGAACCTTAGTATCCACCTCTCCAAAACCTTGTATCGCGGGCAACTCCCGTAGTCGTCTCTTGTATTGGGCGGTAGCATCTTATTATTCACAGACACGCCGGGAGGAGGAACTGGCCCATCAGCATTCATGTCAACTGCTACTGTGAAGACAAGAAGGTTCGGAGGAACCATATCTCCACTCCTGATATGACTGTGAATCTCGGCGTCTATTTCTGGAATGCCTTTGCTTTCTAGCAAGAAGCTAGAGTCGGTCGACCGTTTACCTGGCTCGGCACCATGGGATAGACGAGCTTCAGCTACGACATGAAGTATCTTGTAGAATGCATTGCAGACATACTTTTCAAACTCGTTCTTGCAGCTACGCTGTGCAGCCATGATTGTCGATCAAACGCGAACAAGCCAAAAGGTCAAGTATCGCCTTTGCCAAGAGCTTGAATGCACAGTTATCGTTCAGTTTCCTTCATACATATACACCGGATGATGATGATGAGCGGTAGAGAGGAGCACATCTCATACACATTCTCTCTCCATCGCCCACAAACCCGACCAAATTATGACCTTGAGCGAGACAAAGTAGAGAAAACAAGAAAATCGAGCAGAGAAGCAGGAGAACAAACAGTCTTAGGATCGATCATCAAGTTACTTCGAGTTCAGTGTCGATGAGGAGAACTTGTCATGCTGCATAAATCGACGGATTTTCGGCCAAATTCTTCAGCATCGTATCCTTGCCCCCTGCATTTTCTCCATCTTCCCCGTTTCCCGGTGGAGGGGTAAGTCCAGGCACTTGAATGAAATATTTCAAGACCTCCATTAATAATTCAAATATTTCAAATAGAATCAATCTTTATTTTTCGAATACTACCTTCACATTTGAAACATGTTCGAAAATTTCCTGTTGTAAGGTCACTGGCTGGTCTGTATGAGGGCCTCACATCCGATCCGATCGGTCGGCCCCCCGCCGAGCACTGAGACGGTCCGCCCGGCCCTGAGAGTCTCCGGGCGGACCTTAGCCCGGCTTACTGTACAGTCCTGAGGGGCCCCCGGGCCGATGACTCTCGAGGACCGTCCGGAGCCGGGCCAGGGCAAGGCGCCCGTCCGATCGGACCGTGATCACTTGCCCGTCCGATCACTGTGACTGAGTGACATCCGATCACCGGCCGGGCCGCGGGCCGACGCCGCCGGGCGGGCCGGGCCGGGGCCCCGATCAGACGCCGGTGTACCGGCTGCCCGGCGCGGACACTGGCCTTATATACCGACAAGGGGGTGGGGTTAATGAAGTGAGTAGAGAGCAGGGTAGGGGTGTTAGAGTACCGGTGTAAGTTGGAAGCGGTTTGACTCTGAAGTAGGGGTATTCTATAAAAGCACTTCTTGATTCGGAGAATCACCGGGGGTGGTGGTACCAGGAGCGTTGCCGTGGTGAGGGTTGGAGGTTCGAAGCCGTTGGGATATCGGGGTCATATAACTTCAGGGTAGGGTACAGGGTACTAAGGTAGTGAGTCATGATGGGGTGGTATTGATGCGTAGGGGGTACTTGTAATAATAATATCTGGTCTATGGAACGGGTTATCTGGCAGTGATTTCAGAGGTGGTCTCAAAAGCAGGGTGGGAGTGATTGATTGACATATGGTAGGGGTCCGAAAGGATTTGATAATGGGTGGGTAGAAGCTGAGGGGGGCATACAGAGGTACTAGGGGTTATCCAGCTATCAATGAGGGGTCCTATCACTTGTTCCATGGGGTACGTAAAAGGAAAGGGTAGGGTAGTTTATCAGAGTGGGGTGGGGGTGGTGGTGGCAGATGAGATCGCGAATTTGAGGCATGGGCGGGAACACGTGACAGGAGGTTAGGGAGTAAGGGATGGCGAAGATAAGACAAGAATGGCGACGATGAGTTGATGACGAGGACAGATATACAAGAAGAAAGTTGTAACATGAGAACTGGTTGGAAAGTATAAAGACAGTTGAATCCTGAGAGGAACAGTTAGCGAAACCGAGGAGTGAGTTTCTTTTGTATGGTATTCCCTTCCCACTTGTGTTTATTGATGATTGAACAGAAGATATCATTTTTGATATCTTGATATTTGATCATAAAATGATATCTTCATATGTGATCATAAATCGAGCACGTTTTTTTGATATCTTGATATTTGATCATAAAATGATATCTTCATATGTGATCATAAATCGAGCACGAGGATCTTGAGACGACTTTCACTTGCGATCCGGCGCTTACGGTTTTCACGCTGTCCTGATAATATTCTTACATCTGTTCGTACTAGGTTGACCATGTCCGAATCGGACGACGACAAACCTTTGAAGAGTTCCAAAAAGGAACCCAAGCCTGAGGAGGACGACGATGATGTCCCTCTAAAGAAAGCAAAGTCGTCCAAGAAGGAGAATGTCCAGTCCCAGGTCTTATCCTTGCAACCTGCAGGGGCTGAATATTGACAAGATTATTCTTTAGGTGAAGGAGGAGAACGCTCCGACGGGTGTGTGCGTACCTGTGAGATGTTGAAGGGTCTAACGCCTTTGTCCCATTCAAGCAGCGAAGGAATCCAAGAAGAAGAAGAAAACGAAGCGAAAGGTGTGCTGCAGTTTTTGTTGTTGATGTCTGCGATGACATGGTTCGATCACTAGAGAGGTGACGACGATGACGACGATGACGACGATGACGAAGAAGACTTCGGTAAAAGTGACTTGGGGATACAACTTGATCTGCAAACGATACTCACTCTAATCATTCAGATACACGCAAGAAGAAAGCTCCCGCCAAGAAAGAGAAGGTTTGAATGCGATTTTCTACGTTGTTCTGTTGCACTGAAATGATCTTCAATATCAGTCGTCAAAGTCAAGCTCCAAGTCAGGTGAAACAGATCTTGACAAGTAGCAATCCAAAATCCCTGACCAACCATCAGCAAAAACTGATGGCAAGGGACAACCAAAAAAGCCCAAGAAGGTCAAACATGCGAGTTTCGATGGCTCAGAGCTGACCGTTACACAGGAAGTGAAAGTTGAACCAGTCTATGAGTGGTTGGACTTCATGTGTTTCTCATACGCAAGATCGCTAACCTTGTTTGTTGCCTTTCTCTACGTTCTTTAGGTGGAAAGATGAGCAGCCCCTTGCTCAGGGAAAGAAATGGCGTTTCTTGGAGCACAATGGGTACGTAGAACTGAGATATCTGTCGAATATTTTGATTTCTAATGCACAGTGTCATTTTTCCTCCCAACTATGAACCCCACGGAGTCAAAATGAAGTACGATGGTCAAATCATTTCGCTCACCCCAGAGCAGGTAAATCGCACGATAAATTATGGGAAGAATTCAAAGTTTCCTTTTGCAGGAAGCTATTGCAACTATGTATGCTGCCATGAGCAGGACAGACTATGCTGGCAAGGATGTTTTCAAGAAGAATTTTTGGAAGGAATTCAGCGAGAAGTTGGGAAAAAATCACGCGATCAAAGATTTGGAAAATTGTGACTTCCAGCCCATAGTCGATCACTTGGACGCTGAGAGGGAGAAGAAAAAGGCGTTGACAAAGGAGGAAAAGCTGAAGATCAAGCAAGCGAAGGAGAAGACTGAAGCACCCTACGTGACAGTCGTCCTTGATTCTCACTTGGAGAAGAACGGAAACTTCAGGGTAGAGCCGGCTGGGCTGTTCCGAGGGAGAGGCGAACATCCGAAGATGGGGCAAGTCAAGGGTGTGATCCAGCCTGAAGATATCACCATGAACTGCTCTGAGGACGCTTGTCCTCCCCGCTGTTCCCTCCCCGGACATGCATGGCAGAGTCTTGTGCATAAGGACGAGCAGACGTGGCTGGCGTTCTACAAGGACACGATCAACGGAGAGTTCAAGTACGTGTTCCTTTCTGCTGGCTCCTCGCTCAAAGGCCAGTCTGACCGTGAGAAGTTTGAGAAAGCAAGAGAGCTGAAGAAGCACGTGGCGAGGATAAGGCAGAGGATCACACAAGGATTGAAGTCTTCGGGTCTTGAGATGCAGCAGAATACCGCTCTATGGTTGATCGACAACTTGGCCATTCGTGCAGGTAACGAGAAGGATACGAACGAAGAGGCCGATACCGTGGGTTGCTGCAGTCTCCGAGTGGAACATATCACATTGGGTACGGACGAAGAGGGCCCGACGATTTACTTCAACTTCCTGGGCAAAGACTCGATCGAGTACAAGAACCTTGTTAAGTTGAGGCCTAAGGACGAGGAGAAAGCGAAGGAGGGGGAGGAAAATCCTTGCGTGTCGTTTGTGCGAGAGGGAGAGGAGAAGAATTTCAGGAGAGTTGTCGAGAACATGCGATCGTTGACGAGCAACAGCAAGAAGCCGTCTGACGATGTCTTTGACCAGCTCAACACCTCGAGTTTGAATACCTACCTCAAGGACCTGATGCCTGGCCTGACAGCAAAAGTCTTCCGTACTTACAACGCGTCGTTCACTTTGGACCAGGAGCTCTACAAGTTGGAGGATCACCCGGAAAAGTCGAGCTTCCTGCGCAACGACGCGACCCAGCTCAAGTTCTACAACGATGCGAACTATCAAGTTGCAATCTTGTGTAATCACTCGCGCGCTGTTAGTAAGACCTTCGACTCTCAAGTAGAGAAGATGGACGAGAAGATTAAAGGTAGGAGATGGCGATTTGTGTTGGGAGATGTGACGGCAACTTGTAATTTGGTCGTGGGTCACAGGCTTGCATGAAGAGTTGGCTGACTTGAAGAAGAAGAAGAAGTCTGCAGACAACAAAGAGCAGGTGAAGTTGTCGTGAGATCTCGAAAATGTTTCATGACGTTGACGAGCAGATGAAAAAGAAGATTGCAAATCTTGAAGAAAGAATCTCAAAGGTATTCTTCATGTTTTCTTCCTGATGAAATCACAATACGTCTTTCCTTCTCCTCGCATCCTTCTCCTCGCTGCCTCTTGCCTGCTGCTGCTTGTTGTCAACCTTACTTTGCATTTCCCCCCTTACATCCCTTCTCACTCTCACTCTCACTCTCACTCTCACTCTCACTCTCACTCTCACTCTCACTCTCACTCGGTAATCCCACTCTCAACTCTCACTTTCTTTTGTTCTACCCGCCACTCTCGTTCCTTTCGTTTCTCTCTCTTACTTCGTTTCGTTCTCTAGCAAGAAACGCAGAAACAGATCAAACTCAAGCTTGCTGGCGTCGCTCTCAGCACTTCTAAGGTTCCCTGCTCTCTATGATTCTCCTACCCCTGTTCTCTCTTTCCCTCTACTCTCCTCCTCTTTCCCTCTACTCTCCTCCTCTTTCCCTCTACTCTCCTCCTCTTTCCCTCTACTCTCCTCCTCTTTCCCTCTACTCTCCTCCTCTTTCCCTTTCCTCCTCCCCCCGCCTCCCCCCCTTCCCAGTTCCCTCTTCTTTCTTGCACATCCTCCTCTGTTCAACTTTTTCTTTTCCTCACATACGGCAGGTGAACTACCTCGATCCAAGGATCACTGTCGCCTGGTGCAAACGATTTGGAAATTTTCCTCTCAACAAGGTGACGGAGGAGGTGGAGGGAAGTGTGGAGAGGGTTGGCGAAAGGAAAGGGAGCAAGAGAATAGAACCAGAGATCCAGATGGTGAAGATAAGAAGCAGTTGAGGGAAAGGAGGAGCAGGAGCAGGAGCAGGAGCAGGAGCAGGAGCAGGAGGAGAAGATTGAGATGCTGACAAAGGAGATGATGATGCGAGGCGAAAAAGTTGATATCTAAACACAGGTCTTCAACAAATCTCTCATCACAAAGTTCAAGTGGGCGATCGACGAGGCAGACGAGGACTGGAGGTTTTGAACATCTGCAAAACTTTTGCGGATGAATATGTTTTCGCTCCTCTCCTCTCCTCTCCACGAAGATATCGTATCTCCTTGTTAAACTAATCGATTTTTATTCAACTTGCGCTACAGCTCTGCCTCCCACTTCCTCCACAGACTGTCGAACAGCAGGAACCACTCCAATCAACTCCGTCAGCCTCCTCCTCCTCCTCCTCCTCCTCCTCCTCCTCCTCCTCCTCCTCCTCCTCCTCCTCCTCCTCCTCCTCCTCCTCCTCCTCCTGCTTGCCCCCCAGCCGCTTTCCCTGCCCCTGCTCCCCTCACATCGCCTGCTTTCACCGCATGCACTTCTCTGGTCCAGAAGAGGAGCGCTCCCGTCCTCTCCTCTCCCTCCCCAGCCCCGCGTGCGCGAGGAGGAGCAGGGAGCAAGTTGCCCGGCATGTCAGCCCTGCAGGGCCTCTTTGCCTCCTCCGCAAACTTCCTGGCGTGCTGGGCAGAAGCTCGGAGCATGATCCTGCTTGCCAGCAGCTGCTGGTCCTTCTGAAAGCGCAAAGTCTCGACCATGGCCATGATGACGTGGCGCAGGCAGCTCAGCTTCTCCTGGGGATGCGCCTTGACCAGTCGGGCTAGGAGGCCCTCGAGGCTCACTAGGCCCAGCATGTTGCGGAGAACTTCTTCGATTAGCGCGTCGAGTAGATTCAGCCATGTCCTGACCCCTGGGGTTGGGGGAGCGGTAGGAGAGAGGAAGTAAGAGATTGAGGGATGGGAGGAAGGAGATGAGGGAACGGGAGGAGGAGGAGGAGGAGGAGGAGGAGGGGAACGAGGAGAGGAGGAGGAGATTTTCGATGTCTGCACCGATCCTCCCTGCTCCTGCATCGTCTCAAGCGACTCAAGAAGGTGTGAGAGGAGGAGGTCAAGGAGTCTGAACCAGAGCTTGTCTGCATCCTCCCCCCGCAGCATCCTCGCACTCCTTGTGCAGACTTCGACCGCCAGCCTCGTCAGCCCCCAGATCTCGTGCTCGTGCTCGTGCTCGTGCTCGTGCTCGTGCTCGTGCTCGTGCTCGTGCTCCTGATCTTCCTGCTCCTGCTCCTTGCTCATGATCTTGCTTCTTCGCTCCTCCTGCTCCTCCCTGTCATCGTTCCTCTCGTTGTTCTCCCCGTGCTGATCGTTTCCTCTCCCTCCTCGCCTCCTCTGCAAGTTCGTGCCTCCTCGTGCTGTCAGTCGCAGCAAGTAGGAGCTGAGCTGAGCAGAAAGATCTGATAAAACAAGTGAGAGAGGGAGGAGGAGGAGGAGGAGGAGGAGGAGGAGGAGGAGGAGGAGGAAGGCGCAGAGAGAGAGAGAGAGTCAGTGTGTAGGGGGGAGAGGTAGGAATTTTATAGGAAAGGAAGAAGGAAGAGGGGAAGGGGGAGGAGATGAAGCAGGGAGGGGTTGAGGAGGAGGAGGAGGAGGAC
>NW_005434598.1:270313-294941 GCF_000315625.1 Guillardia theta CCMP2712 | reverse complement strand
CATGCCCCGGGCATTTCGGACTTTTAGCGCGAGTCGTCCTCCATTGGGTCGAGGACTGGCTTAAGGAAGCTGTCGTCTTCTGCCAGACCCAGCCGGCAGGTTCGTTCGAGAAACAGCGGGTCAAAGGGAGTTTTTCTTCGCCCGGGGAGAAACCTCGACTGGGGTTCTTGGATTTGTGAAACAAAAATGTCTTTTTCTTGGTTCAGTGTTGTGTCACGTGACCCGTCATGTGAGCCCATCATCCGGGTCACGTCCCTTATCAGCCAGATGACATGACGCGGGCCGAGTGACACGATCCGCTGCCCGAGGTTAGGCCGCCCGAAGAGATCAGGCGTCCGTTCAACCTCCGGACTATTCGCCTCCTTCAGTCCTCCTCCTCCTCCTCCTCCTCCTCCTCCTCTGATCCGAAAAATTTCTTTCAGATAACAAAACTACAGAAGCTCTCATTAGTACCAAGTCATGCAAGTGCTGGCAAGGATTCACCTGTACACGTGGATCTTTCAAACTCTTTGCTATCATTGCACATTGACTTGTGTTCCCAATGACCATCAGCTTCGCACATTTCTTTGCATCCAGTTCTGACAACTTGGAGAAATTCTCCATTAACACATCAACGATCTTGAGGGAGGTTTCAGCGGGTGGAAACATTGCAATCAAGTTGAAAGTACCAGGTTCTTGGCTGTTGTTGATGATGGGTTGCTGATGAGACTTCGGAGCAAAGAAAAGATCTCTTCTACTCTGACATTCATCGCCAACGATGTCGAGATGAGTTCCCTGCATGATACTGAGTTCTGAACATCATCATCATCACCATCATCATCATCTTCTTCTTCCCAACCATCACCATCACCATCTCCATCTCCATCATCGTCATCATTTTTCATAGGCAACAAGAAATTCTTCACCTTATATCCCCAAGGTTTCTCAAGATTGACAGGCACAATCGTTTCATCTTCGCCTCCTATCCACTTGTCATCAACTCCTCCTCCTCCTCCTCCTCCTCCTCCTCCTCCTCCTCATCTGCCCCTCTCCCTCCTCTAAGTTCCTCGTCGTCGGTTGTTCTCGTCTCTCGTGTAGCCCTCCTCCTTTCACTTCCTCCTCCTCCTCCTCCTCCTCCTCCTCATCATCATCATCATCTGGGACTTCCTCCTCGTCCTCATCCTCAGACTAGCTCCTCACCTTCGAGTATTCGAGCATCTTCCACAGCATCTGTGAATGAAAATCCTCTTGTTGACGATCTCCTCCTCTTCCAGCTCCAGCTCCAGCTCCAGCTCCAGCTCTTCCACTTTTGCTGTTCACAAACGACACTAGAAGCTGTTCACAAGCGTCCTGATCTTCCCTGCTCCACTTGACGCGCCTGCTCTTCCCGTCCCCCTTTCTTTCCCTCTCCTCTCTCGTCCTCCCCCTCTCTCCCTCCTCTCCCTCCTCCTGCTCTTCCTCCTCCTCTCTTCGCTCATTGAGGGAACTAACGAGGCGCAGGAGAAGGAAGGAGAAATTCCAGGAACTCAGAGAGTCGAATGAGACAGCACCGAGGAGGAGCTGCTGAAGGAGGAGCTGCAGGAGGAGCGTGCGAGTGATGTTCCATGTTCGCCTCTCCTCCTCCTCCTCCTCCTCCTCCTCCTCCTTCCTTGACTTGTCTCTGAAGAGGAAGCATACGTCTTCCCGTAGGATACGCAGGAGAGCGCACGCAATGTCTTGTCGTATCATCTTCATCCTTCGTGCTCCTGCTCCTGCTCCTGCTCCTGCTCCTGTCTCCTCTCCATCTCCGTCGGTAGAGGCCATGCAGCTGAGGACGAGATCAAGTAGGCAGACAGAGGAGCGAACATCCAGGAGGAGGAGGAGGCGGATGGCTCGGGAGGAAGAGCTCTGGAGCAAAGTATGAGATGTAAGATCGATAAGGAACAAATAGGTCACGTTGTCGCTGTTGCTGTTGCTGTTGCTGTTGCTGTTGCTTACATGGGTCACATTGTTGATGTCTTCACTTCCCATCTGTTCTTTCCTCAAACTTCTCCGATCTTCAACATCTTGCGATCTCTTCCCATGAAACAGCATACAGAGCATCTGATCCCTCACCTCCTCCTCTTCTCCCTCTCGCGGGATGCCCCAGTCACGAGGAAGGAAGAGTAGAGGAGAGGAGGAGGTGGTTGAGGATTTCAAGCGGAGAGGAGAGAAATCGTCTTGGAACAGACCACAACAAGCTCTCTGAAGGAACTCAAAGAAGGTTTGCAACAGGTTTGTGGTATGCTGGGAGTTTGGTATCAGCATACAGCAAGAATGGAGATCACGTGAAGACAACCTGACTTCTTTCGTTCGACAAGTGTGAGATAAAGATGTTGAAAGGTGTGATGAAATCATTTATGCCATACGTGTGCAGGTGCACTATCGCCCTGCCAAGATGTTCTTCTTCGCAGATCTTTGAAACCTGCAAATGCGATAATTACTTCTCGTATGATTTCATTGTCATCTCCATCATTATAATCCAAATCATCACATCAACCATCATTATCTCAACCATTTTCTCCATCATCAGATCCACAACGAGACAACCTGATGGAAATCGAGGCAAGAAAACTCGGTTCGCAAGATACAATCTTCAGCTCTGAGAAAATTCTTCTCCATCTTCAACTTCTCCAGAAGTTGCTGTTGAGAAACAAGAATGAGAAATAACAATCTCATCGGTGCCGAGGCAAAAAGGATCAAACGACCTGCATGACGTCCGGGGGCAGCCGTGTAATTTTCTGTGAGAGAAGCTGCAAATATAATGTTAGAGGCAAATAACATACAGGATGTGAAGAGATGTTTTCACCATCTCCTCCATGATGTCTAGAAATATGAACAATCTAGATTGTTCAACTGAAAAGTATTGTTAACAACTTCAATCAAGGTATGCAGGAAGAAAACTTACCTAACATGTTCCTTACATCGACAAAGACAAAGTCCTCTTGCCTCATGTCAAAGAGAGCACTCAAACACAGCCTGTGTAGATAGATTTACTAGAGCTCTTGCAACAAGGCATATACAAAAAATATTACCTCAAAACTTGTCCCGACTCATCTTCATTTCCATTGACTGGTTACCAAAAACAACAATCATTACATCATTGTAACTTTCAAGTCAAGAAAGCAACCTTCCAACAAACTCATCACAGTTCTTTTCATCTCTTTCACAACTTCATATTTTCTTTTATTGTCTTCGACGGGTACTCCAGAGAATTCACTGACACCCGACGAATGCAGGTTCTTCATCATCTCAAACGCTTCTTCATACTTGCCACAGCCCATCAACTGCAACTTCACTCAGCAAGATTCTCTCACTCTGACCAGTATCTTAACCTTGTCAAAATAGTTACTCCATGAAGTGAGCAGCAGAGAAAAAACTCCTTTCCTTGTAAGAATCAAAGTTTTCTCCCTGATGCATGTGATCGATTGTGAGAAGTCAACAAACTGATTTGCCAACGTTGTCGACAGGATCATGTTGTCCAAGATTTGAATACGGTAAGAAGTTAAGAACTGTAGACGAGAATCTGTTGAATTCAATGTCAAAAACTAATTTCCTGAAGAGTTGCATCCAAACATCATCGTCAACAAAGATATCAAAGGTATGATATCAACACAGGCATCTTACAATCATAGAGTAGCAAAGCTCCATCTGTCTTCGAGACAAAGATCGTCCTTGCATTCACCCAAACAACCGCTCCGATACATTCAGACAGCCTGTGCTGTGAAGCATCATGGAACTTGTATCGCGAGTTGCCCGATGTCTTTGCCAGATTCCAATATTGATTGGTTGCTCCTGACTCGAAGAAAGCAAACTCAACGTTCACAACTCGAAACATGAATCCCCATCCTATCGCCAGAGGCAAGCACGAACTAAAACCTGACAACTCCTTGCTCTTCACACCCGCCAACCCTCCTTTCACTGTCTGCCGAAGTTGCCAAGGAGCCCAACCAAACTGAGGGATCGCGAACGCAGGAGCAAGCTTCGGCCGTTTGATCGCCATCAAGATTTTTGCTTTCGGCTGCAGAGAAGTCAGGAAAACCATCTCGCTACCACCGAAAGCAATCAACGACGAGGATTCCTGGGCGCTTTCAGCCGCAGCCTGCGAAGATGGCGCGACAGAGAGAGAAGTGATGTTGTCAATATCGCACTCATCTCCTCTCAGCATGACATCACTCTGAACGACATTCATCATCAAAACTTGCGAGATTGTCATCAGCAATACAAGGTTTGAGCTTCCCACACACAGGAACTTCCTATTCTCGATGAAATCAATCCGCGTTATCGGACTGTTCTGCACATCCGTCAAGCTCTTCAGCATCTGACATCTCTTGACATCCCAGACAACAATCCGACCACTTTCATGCCCAACTACCACGAAAGTTTCCTGAGGTGAAATTCTTACACACGTGACCCTATCGTTGTTCGACGCTTCATGCACCAACAGACCGAATAAGTTCTCCTCCTGGTACTCGAACACCTTGCACAGTCCTGTTGACAGCCCGATCACCAGGTATCGCCCGCTAGCATGCAAGCAGCTGCACTGTGCCTTGGACGTCGGCGGCAGGTGTGTGCTGAGCCATTCTATCAACCCACAGCTAACTCCTTCGTCCTCTCCATGTACTGTCAGCGCAATCGTGCGCTTCTCTGACACAGACGTGATAACTTCTGCATGAGACTGATGCACAAGGATCTCGTCCTCCTCCTTTACCCCAACCTGTCTCTCATGTCTTCTCTTCTGTTGCTCCTCCTCTTCGCTCGTCTCGTTTCTTTCCTCCTCGTTCTCCTCCACCAACGGCTCCTGTTCCAGGCTCTCTACTTCCTCTCCGCCCTTCAATTCACCAAGGATCTTTCTCAGAGCTTCTTCTTCCGCTGAGTTCAGCAGAGACGAGTCCTTCGTTTCCGATTCATCCAGCATTTCTACGATTCATTCCATCAATCAGTCTTTATCCGCCCCCCCAGAATAGTTTCTTGTTGTTCTTATTGCCGTCATCGTCGTCGTCGTTGTCGTCGTCATCATCAAGAGGAGGAGGAGGAGGAGGAGGAGGAGGAGGAGGAGGAGGAGGGGGAGGAGGAGGGGGAGGGGGAGGGGGAGGGGGAGGGGGAGGAAGAGGAGGAGGAGGTGGTGGTGGTGCGAGGCGACGCCATCGCCACCTTTCTCCTTGCCATCGCCATCCACAATGCTCCAAGCCGCCTCAGAACAGATTTCCCCACCCGGTTTGACTCACCCACTGTGACTCAGTGCTCGGGCCGGCCCGGGCCGCGTGCGGCAGCCTAGACCCGCCGCGGCGCTGAGTCCCGGGCCGGGCTTGGCGGGTGTGCCCGGTTTTGACTCTGTGAGTCAGATGGGGTGCCACTGCCACGGGCCACCGGGCTGTGACTCAGCGGCTGCCGCGTGTGACTAGTAAGGCTCGCGGGCCGGCCCCGGCCGGGGCGCCGGGCGCGGCCGGGGCCCGGCCCCACGGATCGGACATCACCGTGACTCAGTGGCTGTCGTCACATGTTTACTCAAAGTTAGGAGGCTTGACCCTGACAACTGTCGCACTCCAAACCTATTCCTGCCAACTGCTGTCCCCCAAACTTAACTGATACCTTCACTAGTAGTACGGCAGAGCCTGGATCACTGACTCAGTGAGTCCGGGCCGGCATACTACTACTACGTGACGCCGTGGCAGAACGCCGGACTCGATGCCACGATTCTGGGGCCCGGCCGGTCAGCCGGCGACCGCCCGGCCCGATCGGACAGCGAATCCTTGCGAAATCACTGTGTCACGGTGACTCACTGGCAGTGTAGTACTACCGTATGATGCCAGTCACCGGCGGATCGGCCCGGGTGACAACGCTTTTTGATCGGACTCCGGCCCGGATCGGACATGAGCTAGCCTACGGGTAGTACTGCCGCTAGCACGGTGACGCTTCCCCCCCCGGGCATGACTCAGTGATAACGCGGCCGGGCGGGGGCACCTCATCGCGCGGCGAGAACTTCGGAACTTCAAGTCAACTAAGTTGATCGCCCAGCGAGCCTTGGCAACTGACAGGTCGGTGCCTCGCCGTCGGGTATTTAATCGGCGGCATCATGATGGCAGTAGAATGCGAGGCCATGCCATTAGCAGTGCGAGGTGATCGGACAAGTTGCATCGTTCTTCATGAGCTCTCAGACTTCAAGTAAGTTCACTTCCAGCAACAGTGCTAACGATTTTAATTCCAAACGCATGAATCCTCTCAGCGGCTACTCAGTCACACCCGCCCTCCCCGTTTCTCCTTGCGCATTGGCAATGCTTCCTCTAACAGTCTCCTCCCTTTATGATTCGTTCGCTCCAGCTGCACCCCGGCCTCGCATTGCTCGCCTTCAGAAACCCAAGACCTTTCCTCGTCGTCTGTCCTCGTCTCGATGTAGTGCCCCGTTGCCGTACACGAGGACAGCGCACGCATGAAGCCCAGGCCCTCGAAGTCGTCCACCCACTCGCCCCCGCTGGAGGGGTCGGGGAGGGCGGTGAAGTCGAGGAGGAGGTTGGAGGTATCGGAGACGATGCAGGGGGTCGGGGAGGATCCGAAGAAGAGGTCGAAGAGGAGCTTGGGGGTAGGAGAGGGAGGAGAGGAGGAATGGAGGCAGCTTGGCGAGGAGGCTTGTAAGAATGACATGATTGCTCGGATATTGTGGAGTATCCCAGTCTTGCGGGTGATGAATAGAGAAGCGAAGCAAGTTGAAATTGTATGAAGAAGATTGATGATCAAGAAAGTTGCTTTCAAGAAGAGAGGCAGCGAGTTAGAAGGCAGACGCGGAGATGATCAGTAACAGGAGGGGAGAGTGGGAAATGTATTACGAGGTAGACAAAGACGAGGAGGAGCAAGAGGAGGAGCAAGAGGAGGGCGGTGGGGCAGGAGCAAGAGGAGGGTGGGACACGAGCAATACTTGAAGAGTCTGCGAGGGGATGGGACGAGTTGTAGAGTGAGGGCGGTCTTAACTATCGGTATCCTTTAACACTTCTTCGGGAGATCGCAGGGATTCTTTATGTGTCCGGGCTACCAGTCAAATCTCGAGATTTTCGTGACAGTCAGAGCCGGAGGCCGGAGGCCGGGATGGTAGCCTGAGTGGGGCATGGGAGCTAGGGGTGGTATGTGAGTCTACGAAAAGACTCCATTTCACGACTCCGTGCCGGCGCTATAACACATTTAAGATTCAATCTCGAGTGGCGGCGGCTTGACCCGACGAAGACTTAATGTTGACTAAACTTTGAAAGTGACCGGAGCTCGGAACTATCCGAGGAGTATCCGAGGCTTTATTGGCTCGGATACAATAAAGCCTCGGATACTCCAGTTGGCATGTCTTGATGACTCTCTCAATCTCAGTATCAACTTCTTTGAAGTTTAGTCCACTTTATTGATTATGAAAGAGGAGCTACTTTGATACTTTCAGTCCTGTCTTTTCTCCGAGAAGTCCCAGGGTCAAGCCCCCTCGACTCTTCTCAGTTGAGTCTGATTGTATTCCGGCGTTCCGATTTAACACAAGTTTGAGTAAAAGGGATACTTCACACAAGTTTGAGTAAAAGGGATACTTCACACAAGTTTGAGTAAAAGGGATACTTCACAGTCACAGACCCGGGGCTTGCCCGCTCTTCAAGGCATGTAAGGCTTGCACTGGCTATCGTGTTGATCACTGGTGACCCTCAGGGCCTCCGTCCCCGGCTCACTGCCAGGTGCCAGCTCCGTCCGGGAGTTGCCGCCTGGGTACCGTGCCGTGGTCGATTCCGAAGTTCCGAGGAAACTGTTGTGAAAGGCAGTCCGGCCTGAACCTTTGGTACTACTGAGAGTGACAGTAGTGACCGTCTTTGATACGGGCACGGACGGTCCGAGGGCTGACCCTAGGAAGAACTTGGTTCTGCAATCATTCCGCAGCAATAACTAGTGCGCTTCCTTGGAGGCAGGCCAGCCACTTTCTTGTTGGTTTCTTGTCGCTCTACTACTAGCTCCTAAACCGACCGGAGGCACCCGCAGTCCTCGGTCTTGCGGATTAACATCCTTGTTTTCTAGACAGTCTTCTTCTTCAACAGAAGCAGCAAGTCGCTGCGCTACGGCGGAACTAGGCACGACGGTGGGCAGGATATCGGGAAAGCTTTGCAGGAATCAAGTGTCTAAACCAACAGTCAATGGCAAAATATCAATCATTCATGCCTGCCCGCCTCGTCGGCTCCTCGCCTTGTGATCAGCTCGATCCATCGCTCCCGCGCCCTGCTCGTCTTCGTCGTCCGTCCTCGCCTCGATGTAGTGCCCCGTTGCCGTACACGAGGACAGCGCACGCATGAAGCCCAGGCCCTCGAAGTCGTCCACCCACTCGCCCCCGCTGGAGGGGTCGGGGAGGGCGGTGAAGTCGAGGAGGAGGTTGGAGGTATCGGAGACGATGCAGGGGGTCGGGGAGGATCCGAAGAAGAGGTCGAAGAGGAGCTTGGGGGTAGGAGAGGGAGGGAGGGGGGAAGAACGGGATTTCTTGCAAGTCAATTTCGTGCGCATGGAGAGTGGAAGAAAGATTGAAATTGAGAGCGAGGGCAGGAGGCGAGGGAGATGGAGAGCGGAGGAGGAGGCTTAGAGATGAGTTAAGGCAGAAACGGAGGAGGAGGGAGGAGGTGTAGGTGTAATTGTAATAAGACGACTGAGACAATCGGCTGACCCTGCGGTAGCCCTGCAAGTGATCACGTCACAATCCAACTGTCACCCACTGCCCGGGGTCTAAGGGTTGAAGTATTGGGCTCCAGGGCTAAGTTCTCTTTGCTGCCCTAAGAATCTCCCCGAGGCGAACTCGCAGGAGCAACACTGCGAAGAAGACAAAACTGCGGCTGGGAGATCCCGGACGCCACCAGAGGCCGTCAGCAATCTCCACACATAAAGGAATAATAGCTACTTTACTACCGCTGTAATCCGTACATGTTGATCTACATTACTTGCCCCGATCTCCTGCAGGAATTACTCTCATCCTCGAGATTGTATTTTCCTCCCATCTACCCATCATTCCCCAATCCTCAGTCGAATCTCTCCTCCTGCTCTATTCATTCCTCGCCCACACTAGCCCGGACAAAGTCTTCGTTCACTCACACATTCTTTCCCTTATCTTCATCTCTACTCTGCTTTGATGGTATACTCAACTTCTCCCTCTCTCCCCCCCCTCTCCTACCCCCAAGCTCCTCTTCGACCTCTTCTTCGGATCCTCCCCGACCCCCTGCATCGTCTCCGATACCTCCAACCTCCTCCTCGACTTCACCGCCCTCCCCGACCCCTCCAGCGGGGGCGAGTGGGTGGACGACTTCGAGGGCCTGGGCTTCATGCGAGCGCGGTCCTCGCGTACGACAACGGGGCACTACATCGAGGCGAGGGTTATCTGTAGAAACTCATGGGGCCCTGCACGGCAAGCAAGTGAAGACCTTGAAGGATCTGAGATGGGAAAGAAGGTTGACGAGAACAGGCAGGGGCAGCCTGTAGGAGATAAGAAGCTTATCTGACGAGAAAACAAGTACGTTGGTTGGTGCCACAGATTTCTATGAGATGTGATTGAATAGATGAGGGAAATGAGAAAGCCCTTTACCATCTCAAACATACTCGGATCCTGTCTTCTCTTCCACGAGGTTGCTGTATTGTAATCTTGATTGTTTTATCATCGTTATCCTCGTCATCCTTGGATCATATCAAAGGTTCATGATCATGACTTTTTTTGAGATGAAGCGACAGATTGCACGAGTGCAACGGGCTTGCTCGTACAGCATCTACACCATGGCAGCGTCTGCTTTTCTCTCAGCTGTAGCAAACATGATACCATTATGTACACGGTTGTAAAAGCCCTAGCAAAGCAGGCTCGTAGGATTAGGAGCAGAACCTTTACAGAAAGGAGATTCATGTAGTATTGAACGCTTGCCCAGCATCACAAGCATACAATATAGTGTGATCCAGCCAAAAGAGTGTGTTGAGTTGTGTAATGATGTTTCCACAATCTTTCAAGTGTTTATTCGTGTGTATAATACCACTAACATATCATATCCATTCTACATCCCTCCACCACTCCCTACTCCTCATGCAATTACCCTCATCCTCTGCCTCGTCGGCTCCTCGCCTTGTGATCAGCTCGATCCATCGCTCCCACGCCCTGCTCGTCCTCATCGTCTGTCCTCGCCTCGATGTAGTGCCCCGTTGTCGTACGCGAGGACCGCGCTCGCATGAAGCCCAGGCCCTCGAAGTCGTCCACCCACTCGCCCCCGCTGGAGGGGTCGGGGAGGGCGGTGAAGTCGAGGAGGAGGTTGGAGGTATCGGAGACGATGCAGGGGGTCGGGGAGGATCCGAAGAAGAGGTCGAAGAGGAGCTTGGGGGTAGGAGAGGGAGGAAGAGGGGAGGATACATTGAGAGAGCTTACGGGAGTGAAGGGAGTGCCACAATATGCGCAATATGCACACCCCATGGCTTGTGCTCAATTAGATGCCAGGAAAGAGATGTGCTATGTCAGGAGTGAGTAAGGGTGCTCGGAGCAAGGAGGGTGGGAGGAGGAGGAGGAGGGTGGGAGGAGGGTGGGAAGATGATGAGAGGATGATGAGAGGATGTTCAAGATAACGGGTACGGGGGAGGAGAGTCTTCCCCCACATCAGGGGGCTGTTCCCCGTCTCCCCTCCCTCATTCCTCCACTGGCGTCCGAGATCTGTTTTGACTCTCTGACCACCAAATCATCCAGCCCGCCTCACTTTTGGTCCTACTCTCCCATCAAGGCAGTGATATCTTCACTATAACATTCAGTGCTGCCTCTGCTCGTTGATCACCGTGACGTGACCAGCCTTCAACCCTCACGTCATTTCTCAACGGTTTCGGCACTAGATGGTGACCGGGCAGCGGATCTGCAGGGTCAGCGACTGGCTAATAAGACCGACGGTTGAGCACACTCAAGGCTCTTTCAAGGCTTTATTATTACTCAACCGTTGCCAAGTTGGCACACCTGTCGGAACGGTTACTAAGTTAACGGCGGTTAGTCGGGTGACTGAGTCAGGATCACTCAGCCGGCCCGGGCGGCGGGGCGGCCCGGCGTGAGAGTCCCTGGGCCGGACGGTCGGGGGCCGATCACGCCGGCAGGGCCAGAACCGCCGGGTCACCGGGTCGGGTGACATTCACTGTGACAGCCTCCGAGGCTCCCGGTCCGTCACCGGGGCCCTGAGCCGGTACTAAGCCGCTGACTCGAGTCACCGAGTCTCGGCGAGTCACGCCGCCCGGCGCCGGACTCGGCGGACGGCATTCAATGATTCCCCGGGCCCCGCCGGCCCCCCCCCCCCCCCCCGGCGGTCACCGTGCCGGGCGTCCCAGTGACTCCCTGCCACTCGGAGTCCCCCTCGCTCACGCTCTGAGCCTCGGAGTACTGAGGTGACCGGGCCGGGCGGCCCGGGCCGGGCAGTCCGAGTCAGACCGTACTCCGTACGGTACGGTGTCGGGGACCCTTCACACCGACACTCACGAGTCAGTTTGACTGTCTCTTTACTCAAAGTTAAGTTAAAATCAGTACGAGGACTAGTGAGGGCTCACAAGAGTCTTGAAGCGGGTGAAGTCTCAGTGCGGTAATGGCCCAGTACCCACCCCCTGCCTGACTAAGGTAGAGTCCTCGGACAGACCTCTGTGAATCCTGAAACCCTGGGACCCCATCAACCCTGCTCGAAACCCTCTTGGAGACCTATGAAAATGAAGCATACCAGTTCACTTGAGCCTCAGAACCACCCACCCCCTCACTTGTTGGGCGGCGACCTTATTACCTTTTTATTTTCAAGTCGATTTTTGAGCCCAAGTTTCACACTGGAATTACTATCAGGTAAACTTCAAATTGATTACATAATCTTCATCATATTTTCCAAATTTAGATTTTCAATTTTATTGGATAGTTGACAAGCGTGCACCGCCTTGTGCATCCATGCAGCCTCCCCAGGTTGAGAGCGAGCGATGCAGAGACTTGCTGGTCCTCTTCGCACATGCATGAAGACATGAAGAGGAGGAGAAGATCCTGACCTCATCTGATCCCTTGCTTCCCTGTGCCCTATCTTTTCTTTCATTCCTCTGTTCACTATATTACTCCACTGTGAAAATCCTGTGAAGATGGTAAAAGTTGCATGTAATGATCCTGTTCTAAGAGTCTAGTCGAGCCACGAGCTGTTCAGTATGGTGCACTGGAAGTATGGAGCTCTTTGTGCTGTCTTCTTGAGTTGTTTGGTCATCTACATCTCCCATTTCGTCGTGGTGGACTCGTTGAACGTGAGGAGGAAACTCCGAATCGTACAGATGCGAGCATTGCAAGTGCGAAGATCGTTGCAGTCAGGCTGCTCAAAGGTGAGGGAGATGAAAAATTCATCCTTGGCACAAAGAAATTTCTCGATCGCTGCTGCGGGTTCATGTCGCTTTAACACTTCTCTTGCACTTGCGCTTCCCTTAGGGCATATCACAAGCAGCATGCTGAACGACACGTTGGAAGGAGGAAGGAGGCAAAGGGACAAGTGTGCAGTTTCAGTTCGCAGGCGTTTTATCTTCAAGATCACCGATGGCTCGTTCTCTCAGCTTATCTTGAACTTTCTTCGGAGTGCTTTCTGTCAAGGATCAGAGTGTAAGGATTCTGAATTTCAAGTGACCGATTGCCTGGAACAAGCGTTGAAGTACCCTCAATTCTTCAGGTTTGCAATCCTGAGTCATCCTCATTACACGTTGCTCGATGTTTACAAGCGGAAAGATCATCTGAAGGAGAGGAGGTCCACAGTTAGTTTGCAGGCCCAGCACTATCAAATCTTGGACCAAGATGGTTGTTCAACAGTGAACTTCATCATCAGGGCAGAAAACTTTGATCTTGACTTCAAGAGCGTCTTGCAGTACATTGATAGCTGGCATCTCGTCAAGTTTTTTGAGTTTCACAAAGCATTCATCATGAACAGGTTTCAGCAATCCTACATTTCCGCTGTCAACCTGGTGCAGGGAAATCAAGTTGACATGGATACCATGACCTGGTTCAACGACATTTTCAAGGAAGACTTTGTCACGTTTGGCTACAAGCCCGACCAGTTTGCAAACTTGTCCATGAACACAATAGACAGAAATGAAACTTGTTTCTCTGTAGGACATGAAGTATGTGAAATTAGGCCCTGTGAACCTCGGGTCTACCGCGATCAAAGCTTTGCTTACGGAAATATCCGACATCCTTTTGGGTACAGCCGATCTCATTATCCTCGTTTCAATTTCAACGCGCAGGTTATCTTGAGACTCCCTTCCCCTCCCCCTCCTTCCCCTCCTCCTCCTCCTACTCCTCCTCCTTCCCTTTCCCAACTTATCTGTCTTCGTCTCTCCATCTCCATTCCTCTCCTCTCCCTCCCCTACATCTCAATTCCTCTCTTTCATCCTCTCTCCCCTCCTCTCTTGCTGCTTTGTGACGGTTGCCTTGTTCTTCAGTGCATCGTGTCACTCCTCGACAACTTCATCTACATGCACGTGTTGAAGTCAGGAGGGTCTTCTTGGGACTCCTTCATCAACCGATTCTACTGTGGAAGAGACAGGAAAGAATGCGATAAGACCAAGTTCGTTCTCCTGCCGTGCAAAAGAGCGTTTCTTGACTTTCCTGATCACTTTCGCTTCTCTTTCGTCAGAGATCCATATCGCAGAGCAGTCAGCATGTACCAGATGGCTGTCTCTCCAGCCTTCCTAACAGGCAAACAGGTATCGTTCGCTGAGTGGGTCTTGAATAAGAGTGCGTTGTCAACGAGGGTGATGAAAATGCATTGGTTGCCCCAAACTCACTTTCTCTTCACCAAGAATCTCTGCCCCGTCGTTGATTTCATCGGGAGACTTGAAAACTTTCATCAAGACGTCATGACGATTCTCCATCGGATCAACAATCACAATCTCACTCAGTTCTTCCTTGAGGGAAATTTTGTTGTGCAGAACGCTTCACCGGATATCAAGGAGAAACAGAAAGACTTTGAGACGATCACAGGGCGTGTAGAGGAAGAGATCTATCACGGTTACAAGGACGATTTCGAGTTGCTAGGCTATACAAGGAAGTAGGAGAAACTTGTTTATTTGTTTGTTTACAATCTCACGACTTGTGGAGCTTTCTGACATTGTTGTGAATTTGATGTCATGTTGAAATATAAGTTTGCTGTGAATTTGTTTTCTTGTCTTGCATGAAAAGGTATGAAAGTGTTTTCGCATTTGCCCCGGCGGCAGTGAGAAATTCGTGAGATGTCTCAATCAATCTTCTGATTGAGAGAGCAGAAAAATTCTTGATACTGCCCAAATCTCTTTCATAGTACTTCGTCTGCTTGCCCGTAGTAGCGATTAATGTACCTGTTTGCTGATTACTATCACGCAGTCAAAGATTAAATCATCTCACTTCGACTTCATCGGCTGACACAATTCATCTGCAAACATGGTCAACAAAGAAACAATCACGAAATACGAAAGGCTTACTGAGGGGATAGAACTTGTACAACTTGATCTCTTTGAGAGCGTTTCGAACGTTGTCAGGAATTTCTTCAATCCTTGATCGCAGAGCCTGTCGTGGCAAAGTGATTTGTCACCGAGACATCTTGACGCAGTTTGCTCAGAATCAGTTTGATGGGAAGCGATTGTTCGCATGTGAGATGAGGACAAGTGTAAGTCATAGGAGAGCGAGTTGCGATGTGAGTGTAATATAAATGACCTCTTTCTGATCTTTGATCTTCTTTTTCGCTGCTGCCACCGCATTTCTGCGCACTTGTTACTGGATGAAGACAAATCGACAAGTCAAGGACTTTATAGTTTGTGTGAGATTCTTTGCTTGTGCAGCGCTGAAATGTTTGCAAACGAAAGTGCATGTCAGAATGAGCTAGACTGATACAGGTGAACATGAAAGCATCTTTATCATACTTCAGCGACTCTTCTTCTTTCTTCTCCTTCACAACCTGTCAAGCATGCATCACAAACACCCCAAAAGGAGCAAAACAGCGTTTCACCTCCTCCACTTCATCCATCTCCCAGTCAAAGTCGAATACAAGAGGGTTCTGTGAATCATGTGTTGATTTTCACCTCCCAGCAATTTCAGTCTTTCACCTTTCTCCCTGGGAGTTCGCAAATGATGTCAACACATGTTTCTTCCGTGTACGCCTCTTGCTGCAATGATGAGTTAATAGCGAAACTTGAACATGACGCCTCGTCCTCGTCTTTCCTCCTCGCCCTCTCCCTTCGTCCCCCTCTTCCTTCTCGTCCTGTTCAACATTGTTTACCTTGTGGGGGAGGAAGATATACGGCATGCAATAATCAAATGCTCTTGTTCTTTCTTCTTTCAGGTTCTTCAAAACTCCCCTGCAATCGAGCATTATGCACCCATCATCTCCAACAACTTTCTCATCTTCAACTTCTCATCCATGTAGCATTCACCTTGCTTTCCGCTGTGAGCAGCTCAGACACCAGATGTTGTTTTTCTTCGGATTCACAACCCTCCTCCTAGGAAAAACTGCGTAAGATGCTCAAGTCTGAAAGTGAAGCAACATACTGCTTCTTGCGTTCAGGAGTCTCAGCTTGCGGATGTTGTTTGAGTGGAGGAACCTGATAGGATTTTTCAGTGTGTGTTGTGAAGTTTTTTAATCTCACAGCCAAGGGTGCCCAACTCATCTTGTACTCCGACATGGGAACGATCTAGAAAGTTTAAAACACATTCAGCAACAAGAATGTCACGATCATAGTGAGAGATGCTCCGCCTCTGCATACGGATGTTGAGAGTGTGTTTTGTTAGAGATGCTTGATATGGAAAATCACCTTCTCTTCAACCATCTGAACGCTGTTCAACCCAACTTTCTCCGGAAGAGAAACTGCAAGATGTTGAGAAAAGAAGAGAAGGAGGAGGAGGAGGAGGAGGAGAAGGAGGAGGAGGAGGAGGAGGAGGAGGAGGAGGAGGAGAAAGAGTGGGGGAGGAGGAGAAAGAGAAGGAAGAGGAGGAGAAAGAGAAGGAGGAGAAAGAGAAGGAGGAGGAGGAGGAGGAGGAGAAAGAAGAAAGAGAAGGAGTGGGGGAGGGGGAGGCATATTTACCTGCCGTCTTCACTGCGATGATCACGGGAATATGAATCACCTTATCAACATTTCAGACGGGTGATCATGGAGGTCAAAAAGAGCAAAGAGATTCTTCTTATACTGCTGCCATCATTCTCGCGCTCCCCTTGAATCTCCTCCTCCTCCTCCTCCTCCTCCTCCTCCTCCTCTCTTCACACCATCATCATCACCACTACTACTATCGTCATCACCGTCGTTTGATTCGGTGAAATCGGAAACATTTGCGGTTCTGTGCTTCCAAAGAGATAGACCTTGTATGACAAGTCAATTATGAGCTGAGTATGAGTAAACGAGTTGTTTTTGACGCCTCATCATGTTCAAACTTCCTCTTACCATATGTGACGGCTGAAGCTCTTGGCAGCAAATCTTTCCGACCTTTCCCAACAAAGTGATCTTCACCAAACCAAGTAGTGAAGGAGGGGGAAGCGATGGAGTGAGTGAGTGAGTGAGTGAGTGAGTGAGTGAGTGAGTGAGTGAGTGAGTGAGTGAGTGAGTGAGGGCGGGCGGTTGGGAGCGAGAGGGAGGGAGGAAGTGCTGAAGGGAGGGAGGGAGGAAAGGGGGCGGCGGGGTGGAGGAGTGGACGGGGCATTGTCAACCTGCAACTCCTTGTCTAGGTGGGAGAAGTCCCATTGTATCTTGTAGATCTGACAATCACGTCTTCACATCCTCAGATGAAGCAGCAGGTCATGTTCACCTCCTCCAACTGCTCCAGCTCTGTTCCGCACAAGAACACGTTCTTCCACAATTGCGGTGAGCGTGTGTCTTGTTGGTAGTAGGTGAGTTGAACACGGACAAGAGGTAGTGACAACAAGTCCTCACCGACTAACTTGCTATCGAGAAAATGAGCAGAACAGAAGTTTGAAAGAAGGAGGAAGAAGAAAATCTTGAATGCAGCGATCAGTCGAGCATCGGTTGGAAGCTCAAAAATTCCTCACCAACAACAGGAATCTGGAGTGAAACATTGTACTTGCGTTCTTCATGACATGTTGTGTGGTGTCTTGTTGGAAGACTGAAGGGAGAACATTGAGACAGTGAGGCTACATGGGATATTGTTAGAATCTTCGACGCCCTCAGTCACTGACAACACACCTGAAACAATCAATTTTCCTTGGGAAAGCTCAGGGACCAGTCATCAGGCCCATCGCACGATTGCTTCATCCTCCTCGCCAGCTCTATGAAGACAAACACAGTGAACAAAAGTTTCAGTCAATCTACACACAACAAGGTAGCTAAGGCTGTGATGAAACAAGACTTGAACCATCCCTAATGTCATGATCGTCTCTTTTCATAATAAGAAGCATGCTGACATAATTGTTTAAAGGAGGTTTGGAAACTACAATCATCCTGCAGATCATATATAGATATTCGCACAGCATGCACGGAGAATCGTTTTATCGATTCTTCCTATGCCTCTTCCTGTGCCTCGGTCCTTTCCTCTGTCCCTTTCTCTGCCTGACTCTGCCTGTATCTCTGCCTCAGCCTCCGCTGCTGATAGCCAAGAAAATCTCTATCGCAACAGCGTGTGGATAGAAAATACACACTAACACAGAAAGGTATGTCCGGATCCTGGGGAGGAAAGACGCTCAAGGCTCTACCAGCCCACTGCATTTGATTATGAAGCAAAGAATGTGAGGACTTGAGCGAAAACACCGACCAAGAGAGTGTCGGTAGAGCAGTCGAGAGAGCACAAGGGGTGCAGACTATCAGGAGCATGGGAGTAGCCGGATCCTGGGCCTGTAGTGGATATCCATGCAGGGACACACATTGAAGGAGCACAGTGAGGAGAAGATGAGGATGAGGAGGTAGTGGATCATCAGCGGCAGCATCAGCAGCATCATGGATAGCGGCAGGACACGCTGTGTTCGGTAGTTCAGCATCGCAAAGAACCAGTCCTTGGGATGCGCCCACAGCGTAGCATGGCCTCTTCCATTTCTTTTGTATACCCCTACTTAGGCCTTCCTCCAGATAGGTGAGGGTACTGTACCCTACCCTAATTTTTACATATCAAAGTTCCTATGATTTGTGGGTACTTCAATAATTCAAAGACTACCCCATATCTTATATGATTTTGAAGTGGTAGGGGTGATGACGCTATGTCAGAGTGTTAGTATTTAGGAAAACGCACCGGTACTTCATAGTTCTATAGTACCCCAGATTGTTGGGTAGCATTCTCAGTACCGGTACTATCTGAGTACCCCCTCAAGACTAAATGATTTCATGGGTATGCGACTAACCGGGGGTCAGTGTGTACACCCCCATCTGGTGTGCACAAAGGAGGGGTATATCAATACCTCTTTTTGATGTGGAATGGTAGGGTAGGGGTAGTTTAGATCGTGCACTGGGAGTAGTCGGATGTGGACGCAAAACATAGGGGTACACAAATGTATGTACCCTACCTCGACAGACTCTTTTGAGTAGAAAATGGGGGGTACTTGTTGGTAAAATAGGGGCAGGGGTAGTCGTAAGCATGTGTAAGTGATAATATTCCCATGGGGTACACCATTTTCGAAATGGTCGCAAGCTTTTTGAAATATTTCAAATTTTCTTCAGTAATTTGACGACTGTAGATACGTCCAGTCCATTGCCTACCGGAGCGTAGGCAGAAAGATGACTCTTTCAAATTTTCTGTCTAATTGGTTTTGATAAATTTGAAATTGTTATCTGGAATTTATTTGGAAAAAGTTCAACTCTGGGAAGGCTGGGAAACTTAAAAAGTTTTACATTTTGAGGGATAAGTGCTAAAATTCCACCGGGCATCTTGAAATTCATGATAAGATTTCATACAGATTATGCCACCTGCTGAGATATTATCTTAGTATTTGAAATTAAAGGTGGATATTTCGAGGGAGATTTGGTATAATATGCAAGGTCCTATAGCAGGCCTCACATGCAAGGGAAGAGGGAGAGCGCGGGAGCCAAGGGAGGGAAGGAGGAGGGGAGAATGGGATGCGAGATGGAAGAGGAAGCAATGGTATGCGTCAATGGAACCATGGAAGCGAGGAGAAGTGTCGGTATAGAGGGATGTAGAAGGAATGGTGAGGTAGAGCCGAACAAGTCAGTCGGGCTGAGTGAGGAACAGACGGGATTGAGGAGGGAGAGATGAAGAGGAGACGTGAGAGGAAAGCAAATAGAGCTCAAGTGCGCAAGGATCGCAGTATAGAATGGAGGATTTGAACTGTCAGATGAAAACTCTTTGTTTGTGAAAGAGCAATGGATTCACGAACTGATATCCGGGACGGTGCGGCAAGAGGGCCAGTGATGCGTTTGCAATGTTCATATCATCATGATGAGTTAGGTCAACGTTCGTGATGGATACTTTCTTTGTACTCTCAAGAATCATCGTTCTTCCTTCCCCTCTGCATATCCGGGCCAAAGCACCGGCTTCTGCTCCTGATGTTCTCGGCTAGCAGTGACATTTGGTTGTTTCCATCAGGGAGCACGACAGTGCTTTGACATTGAAGCTCTGAGATCACAAACTATTCGACACTATCCTCATGGCGATCTTCATGCACACTAGAGGAGTGTTGCAGGTGGCACTGACTCAGCGTAAACACCTGGAGCTGACGTGTGGCAGGTGCTTTGCAACACTCCCAACGCACGAGTCAAACTGCTGAAGGAGGCAGCATCCAAGGTAAGAACTGCTGCTCGATCTTCATTGCCTTCTCCTTCTTGTCATCACAAGCTCGTCATCATGAACAGATGGCGAAAGCAAGAGGAATGGTTAGCAGAGCCAAGCCGGCCTCCCGCAGTTTCAGCAGCCAAGTATGGAGATGTCATGATGCATGGAACGAGTTGGTCTAACACTTCTCTTGTCGGGATTACTATCAGGCTCATGCTCATCGAAGATACATTCTCCTCGGTGCCGGCGTGTCATGTGGAGCGGCTGCCCTCTGGGTGGCAAACAAGAACATCCCGCTTTCAGAGATTGTTAGTCCAATCAGTTCCCTTTCTCCTCCTCTTGCCCCTCCTCTTGCGCCTCCTCTCTCTCTTGTTCTCCTTTGATCGGCTTGCTCATGTTGCATTCTCAGATCTTCGGGTATAAGAAGAAGGAGCCGACAACGGCTGATTTGCCTATCCCTCGTCCTCCTAGGTGTGGATTGTGGTCACCACCATTGTTGTCACCATCGTTTACCTCGCTCTCGCTATCAGCTTGAGGCTTAGTTCATCATGTTATCTCTTCACCATGTGTAAACTTCCATCTCACCATGTTCTGACACTCCATCTCACTTTGTTCTTTCCTGTCATTTCTCATCTTGTCATCCTGCACTCATCTGTGATTTCCAGCGAGGAAGGGAATGTGCATCCTTTCGAGCGGTTGCCATGGTGGTATCGGGTGACTCATTAGATGCTTGCTTTTTCTCTGGAACTCTGAAGTTTGATCTCTACAGCTCTACATCGTTGCTCGTCGTGCAGTCTACCTTGTCATCGTGTTCGCACCTTTCACCGCCGTCTCACTTGTTCAGGTTGTACGATTGAGATGCGTGAAAGTGTTTCTATTTACTCAAGATGATCGATGTTACAAGTTGAATGGTCGAACCCCTCTGACTTATTGCCATTGCAGACTTTGAACCCGAATGATCCCTGGCTCCGAGAGTATTGGTTGGAGATGATGGTAAAGATGTAAACCATGTTTGTTCTCGTAGAGTGTGAGACTTCGACTAAGTCAGTTGTGTCCGATGTTTTGTATTATGATTGATGTGCATGATGATGATTGCAGTTAGAGCTGTGAAGTTTTGAGTTGTAATGTTATCCATGCTCATCTTGCATCTTGCAGGTCAAGACTCTCGAAAAGGCCGGATGCAGCTTCATGAAATTTGGGCAGGTCTTGCTGTCTTCTAGAATCCTCTTCTTCCACATCATCCCAACAATCTTTTTCGATCAATATTTTGTTCTGTATTGATCGAATTGACTGTTCTTGATCTTGATTGATCAGTGGCTGTCAATGCGTCCGGACTTGTTTCCACCTGATGTTATCAGAGTGAGTTTTTTTATTCTTCGTCAGGGTGATGATCATGACGTTGATGATAATGACAATGTTTGCAGGCCTTGTCTCGTCTGAGAAATGACGGCAAGATGACGAGGAGAGATGGTCCTGTATCTGATGTTTCATCTCTCAGCCCCTTCGCACGATTTCGAGTACACGAGGAAGGCGATTGAAGAATCGTTCGGCAGGACGATTGAGGTTGATGACATGTTTTTCTTTGTAATTTCTCCTCCTTATGATTGTCTACAGGAACTTTTCGATGAGTTCGATAAAGTTCCTGTTGCAAGCGGCACTATTGCGCAGGTACAACATGAGTCCAACATGCAACCTTGTTGTCCTTGTGGTCTGACTTGAGAGAGAAGGTTCACAAAGGAGTGTTGAAACCCGAGTTTGCACTTGAAGGAGGACAGCGCGAGGTTGCAGTGAAGGTGATTGTTATGTTGTTCTTAGCACTCAGAGTGGTTTGATGCCAGAATGCAACAGGTCAGACACCCTCAGGTCGTTCACGAGACATACTACGACACAAGACTGCTGTTTGACGTTCTAGACTGGGTTTGAGTCTCCTGCGTCTCTTTTGTGCCTGACTTGGTTGAACAAGGTCGGCAAGACTCTCCTTCAGACTTCCCAGCCTTTTGACAAGGTTCCTTTCAAATCCTTTGTCAGTCCTTTGACAACCAGGGTGACTTGATCGCATAGGATGCTTTCAATCTTGCTCTTAGAAGACAAGTGGGAACTGTTTCTTTATGACTTGAGACGTTCAGCTAGTCAAAGTTCTGTTTCAGGTGGATCTCACCTGGGAGGCTTACAACCTTCAGCTGTTCAACTGGAACTTCCAGGTCGTTACCTTGTCAAATTTCTGCGCGTCGATTCTTATGGATGAAATCACAGGGAGAGGAGATCATCAAATTCCCTCAAGTTTTTCCTCATCTTGTCTCTCCGAGGTCTCCTACGTCCCCCTTACCTTCCTCCCCCACTGTCCCTCTGGCTTCGCTCTTGAAATTCTCCTCAATGATGTTGCCTACCTCCCCAACGCCTTCGACTTGTCCTCCTCTTCAACTCCTCCTCCTCCTCCTCTTCCTCCTCCTCTTCAACTCCTCCTCCTCCTCCTCTTCCTCCTCCTCTTCAACTCCTCCTCCTCTTCTTTTCCTCTTCCTCCTCTCACTCGCTCTCATCCTGTCGCTTCTCAGCGTCTTGACCGAAACATGGGTAAACGGAACAATCGTGCAAGACATCTTCAGCGAGGTGTTGACCCTCCGCATTTGACATCTTTTTTGTCGAGACTGATCGGAAATATCAGGTTGGGGACAAGGCAAAGGCAACGTATCAACGTTTCAGGCATGACATGACAGGCTTGTTCTTGATCTTGCTCAAGGGTTGTTGCTGCAGCGATGAAGTTCACGCGACCAAGAAGAAGATGGCACAAGTTGACGAGCAGTCGATCGTGTGTTTGCTGCTTGACAATTGTTTGATCAGGCCATCTTTGACATGAACATGAAGATGTTTCTTCGTGACAACTACATCCATGGTGAGTGACGACTCTGATCAAACTTGTTTCAAGTCGATGGATGGAGGGATGCTTGGATGATTCTTGTGTGTCAGGCGATCTGCATGGTGGAAACCTCATGGCTGCTCATGACGGCACTCTCGCGGTCTTCTGCTCTTCTCTCTCTGCTACCTGCCTCCTCCTCATCAGCTCGTTACCTGCCTTCTCCTCATCAACTTTCTCCTCTTTTCCCACTCCTCCTCTCCCACTCCCCCGCTTCCTTGCTACACACCTTTTCTGCCTCTATTCCCCTCTATCTATAATTGTCTCTGCTTGCTCACCTTCCCCTCCTTACTCGCCCCCTTATCCTTCCTCTTGCCCCCTCTTCCCTGCTCTCGCTCCCTCCTCCCTCCCGTCTCTCCCTCCCGTCTCTCCCTCCCGTCTCTCCCTCTTCCTCGTTGTCACCTTTCAGTAGGTCTTCGATGCTGGTCTCACAACCGCTTTGAACGAAGACATCGCTCAGGTCCAACTTTGACACACGTCAACACGTCGACGACTGACTGACTTCCCTGCGAAGCCCTTCGGCTACTTCCTCCACTCTATCTGCACTGGCAGATCCGACAAGGTGAAGGCACAATGAGAGCAGGCGGAGTTTGACGTGTCAACAAGGTTTCTGAGAAGTTAATCACATTCAACACGATCCCGAAGGAGAAGGTATGCGACAGAACGCATTGGTCTTGACTCTCATCGAGTTTCTATCAGATTGACACGGAAGCTTTCAACAATGACCTCAGTGATGTCATGGTGCGTTGTCTCAAGATTGATGAGCTTTGGACGAGTGCCTGTCCCTGCTACCACCATGATCATATTCATCATCCTCATCTCCTGCCCCTGCCCCTGCCCCTGCCCCTGCCCCTGCCCCTGCCCCTGCCCCTGCCCCTGCCCCTGCCCCTGCCCCTGCTCATGCTGCCCCTGCTCATGCTGCTGCTGCTGCTGCTGCTCCTTCTCCTCAACTGCATGAGCAAAAAATCCTTCTATTCATCTTCCACCTTGCTGCTCTACATCCTTCACAGTGCTGTTCAACTCCTTACCTCCGTCGATTAACAGAAACAATATGTTGGCCACGACTCGATGCACTCTCCTGAGGGAGGTCAGAACTATCTTTCTCGTCCCCTGCCCTCGTCCTGACGTTTTCCTCCCTTCAGGGCCTATCGACATGGGAGGTCTTATCGGTTCGATCCTCCGCTGCATGCAGGTAGAACAGAGAAGCTTTCTATCCTGCTCTTGGTTGCTTTTTCATCTTCATCGCCCATATTCTTGTCTCTTCAGTCTTCTTCGTCCATGTCCTCTTGTCTTCGTCTGATCTCACCACCCTCAACTTCTTTGAATTCGTTGTTCTCGCTGAGAACTCTTTCAACTTCATCCCCTTGTCTCCAGAGCTCCCTGTCTCTTGATTCAAAAACAAAATACATATCCCTTATTGTCCATCCTCTTCCTCCTCCTCCTCTCTCCCTCCTCTTCCTGTTCCTGTTCCTCTTCCCCTTCCTCTTCCTCCTGCTGCTTCTGCTTACTTTCCCTCGCTCTCTCCTCTCAGGGTCACGGGCTTGTCCTCCGGGGTGACGTGGCGGTAGCTCTTAGTGCGTTGATCTTTCCCAGCTGATCTCCTGCAGGTCACGCTGATGACCATGGCGATCTCCGAGAGTCTGATCCGCCAGCTCGACCCGGACTTTGACGTGGTGAGTCAGGCGAGCGATTGACGTGACGGTGTCAAGCTTGATGTAACTGGGTCGATGCCAACCTGAAGTATCTTGTCTCAGCTGTCCGATGGTGTGATCATGTCGTTGAATCTCTATCTTGTCTATCAGCTGTGATTTGCCCATGTTTCTCGTCAATCTCTTTCTCTCCGCCTCTGACTCCGATCTCAAGGTTCGCAGTGCACTCCCGTACTTCGTTCGCTTCCGCTCATGGTGATTTTCCCCGGCCCCTTCGCTCTCCTTCTCCTTCCCACTCCTCCCCACTTCAATCCTCCTCCCCCAATGACTCCCCCTCCTGATTTTTTCTGCTCCTGCTCCTTCTACCCCCCTCTCGAAACC